>NC_090750.1:68012997-68022997 GCF_036898095.1 Palaemon carinicauda | reverse complement strand
AGGAAGAAAGAAAGAAAAATAAAAGGAAGAGAATTCTTGATAAGAGAAGCTATATCTTTATACCGGAAAAAAAACTTTTGAAACCTTATTGAAGATAAAAAAAAGACAAGGGATCCCATCTTTTCCATGGTCTCCCAAAGTGATGGGTTCCTTATATGCAATATTATGACAGAACTGGGCTTAAATGCTTATGAATCCCGGGGTGAAAGGTTAGAATGGATGAGCATTAAATGGAAAAACTTATGCTGGTATCGCCTAAATGTGCAGCGCTCCGCCTGTCCGGAACTGATAAGAAGATCAGAAACGCCCGGATGGTCAAAGATAAAGATAAGAACAACGGACAGTGAACATAAGATGGCGATGGAGAGGCAGGGGGCTCTAAAAATTCAAGATATCTTTTTTATCTGTAAGCTATTAGAAAGAGAGAGAGAGAGAGAGAGAGAGAGAGAGAGAGAGAGAGAGAGAGAGAGAGAGAGAGAGAGAGAGAGAGAGAGAAAATAATATATGATAGATGTTTGATATAGACAACGGCAATTGTCTAACAGGAAACCTGATTTCAGCAATCCCTTTGAATATCTATTTTTTTTTTATTTACGTTCCATAAGACATAGCATATGTATGTATATATGCATATATGTATGTATGTATGTATGTATATATATATATATATATATATATATATATATATATATATATATATATATATATATATATATATATATATAACTTTATTTATATATCCAGATGCTTATTAACGCTTTTATGTATACATGGATATATATATATATATATATATATATATATATATATATATATATATATATATGTGTGTGTGTGTGTGTGTGTGTGTGTGTGTGTAAAGAACATATTATTGTAGTTATATAACAATGCAAATTTGCCTAAAATAACAGCTCGCTTCAACAATAAAATACTAATATCTATTCTAACACCTCAATTTGCTTGACATGAAAATAAAGGCAGATGGTTTCATTTGGTAGTAACAATTACTTCTAATTTATGTATAAGTGTCTGTAAAGTGAAAGATGATGACAAATAGTGGCGAGGTATAAAATGGATGACGGATTAATGGCCCAAAGACATGAGAATTTTAGCACTAAATATTTATCGTGTAATTTTTGGCACGCATCCACTACGCCCGACTGGATACAAGCGTACTGCAAAAAAAAGGGCTAAATATAATCTAAACGTTTAACTTAATCTTATTAAAGTGTTTTTTTTTTTTTTTTTTTTTTTTTTTTTTTTTTTTTTTTTTTTTTTTTTTTTTTTTTTTTTTTTAATACGTACCACACCAATATTCGTTTAGGCTACTTTTAGAAAACACAATTACTCAAGCTCACTTTCCTCCCAGCCATGAAGATAACAACAATTAAGAGGCAATAATATTGTTGTTTTGTTTTAATGAGTTCATTGTAATCGTGAATGCTAAGGCAACCATATAAAATAGAAAACAAATGAACGAGAGGGTATCTTAAGTATACAGGAAATTTACATCCTTTGAGTATTAAAGAGTTAAATATGTTCGACATTTCCATGGAAATGTTTTATTTCCATAGGCTTCTAATTGACATGCTAATTCGCAAATGACACTCACCCCGAGTCCCAAACTGAGCAAAATTAATGACTGAATAATTTCTCACCTAACCTCTGAATGAGACGGAGTTACTCCAGTGCATAATCTGCAGATACCCAAGTTATTGATTCCACGGAAATTTACTCATGGTTTTGCCCCGTTTGTATGAGTGATGATGTTTTTTATTTTTATTTATTATGGTTTTGCGCCGTTTGTATGAGTGATGATGTTTTTTATTTTTATTTATTTATTTATTTATGTTTAAATACATAATATCTCTCTTAACGACCGATGGAAAGACAACATCAGATTATTAGGTGTCGGAACTTTTTTTATTTTTTTTATTTGTCTTTATCTGCAGGGAATACTTTCAGCGTTCATGTACTCAAGTGCTGAATTTTTGCAATACAATTCCTTCTGGAACTTGAAGTCCTTTACATATTCATATCAGCTGAGCAATTTTTCAAGCGTAATAAACGCAATGAATATAGAGAATGCCAATTAGACAGATAAAAGGCAATGATAATTGGTTATGCTTTGTGATTTTTTCATTTCACCTGCCACTCAAAATTTAGCATTCATTTCTATTTAATCTTTAAGCCTTTATATTTGTCTTTGGAATTAAAAACAAAACATTAAGAAAATATACAATAATTAATATCGCCTATAAAACAAAAGTAATTAATGACTACAATTGTTATAATTTCGAGGTCATGTTACATTTTTTTCTCCAAATGTGGAGCTAAAAGCAAAAAATATTGCTTGAAAGAATGGTGCAGTATTTTCTTAGCATAAAAGTATACGATATTTCCATTCGTTTCAATCAGATGAGAATTTTTAGTTCATTATCACTAAAGCAATAGTGTAAAGTTTTTGTATTTTGCGAAAAGAAAGCTGAACATTTTAGATTGAAAACTACATCGGATTTTAAAATAATAAGGACAATGCAGAAATGAATTCCATTGATCAAAAGCAAAACAAAATGTCCATTGTTTTACCACTGACGGGAAAAGTCATTAGGTTCATTTCATAAGCTGGGAAAGATTTCATGAATAAAAGAAAAACGAAGCAGAGATTTACAAAAGCGAATATTTCTGTCGTAATAATACAAAGTTCCGTTAAAAAAAAAAAAAAAAAAAAAAAAAAAAAAAAAAAAAAAAAAAAAAAAAACAGTGAATTTCCATAAATGTAAAGAAGAATGAATGATAATTCTTCAACTACGGAATGAAGCCAGAAATGAAAATGTATTAAAAAAGTAATACCAAGCTTTATAATTTATTCAATTGCATTTCAGAGCAAGAGCAAATGATACAAGAGCGAATTCATACGACAATAAAATTCTAATCATTTAGAACAATTTCAAAAATGAAAGAGAAAAAGCGACTGCTTCTAAATTAGAATATAGCCAACGTATTAGTCACAGCCAGACACGAAAATCTCTTCAATGATTATAAGGTACTCTAATTTTTTCGTGCGTCTTTGCACGGCATTTAGTATTCTATCATTTGAACATATCAGCGCGTGTTCTATACACGTGTTCTGAGGTTCCATTTAAGTGGTTCTCCTGTTCTTTGATATTCTAATCTAAGAGTCACGGTTAAATTAATGGGTGTCTGGATATACTCAAAAGCCGACTTTTTAATTTTGATGTGACTTGATGTAAAACATTGGTTCAATTACACAACACGAACAAACTTTACAAGATTGGGAAATGGAACTTTGAGAAATCCCATTTATTTTAACCGCTAAGAAGATAATAATAATCCTAATAAATGCTACAGTAATTTTTTTTTACTAAGTCTTTTATAACAAAATGCTGATGAAAATGATGAATACGGCTATTCGGTTGATGATTTTGCGGCTACAATTGGCTTCAATTATGCTGCATAAAAATGTAAATTTCATTAAATGTTTTATCATTTTGAAGAAAGAATACTACAGGTATGAAATAATTAAATAATTAGAGTAATAAGTTCCTACTTCTAACAATGAAAAAAAATATGTTTAATGGTACTTAATCAGTGCATACAATAGATTATCATTACTTAAGAATAATAAAGTAAACACTCGAACATATTGAAAAAATATGATATTTATAATACAAAAAACTATATGCATTGCTATGCAAAAGTTATATATGACGAATTGTGAAGGTAGCATTCTTGCAATATGTTTTAAACTTAAACACCAGGAAGCGTTTGTTGCAATACTTATGCTAAGAATTAGAACGGATTAACTATTAATACCCAAGATTACTGAGGTAAATTACAGTTGAAAGGAACATATTTTTTTTTTTAATAAAAGCAACGTGTCACAACTTATGAATGAACATAATGACACGTAGTTATATTAAGTTTTATGAGTTCTATGAATGATTGACGTTATATAATTCGTTAATCATCGAAATTATTATTCATATTCATGGGAATTAAATGGGTAATATCTTCGATTTTATCATTTATTATTCTTGCGATGAATACATTTTGGTCTGGCGTTAATCATATAATTAAATCCAAAGGGGAAAGAACATCTGGATAGATCGTAGTCCTGAAAATGAATAGGTTCATTGTATTTTATGGAAGATGATAATTTATAATGCTCTTTTTAAAAAATACAGTGCTTTTTTAAATATGGGTTATTTTGATAACTGACTGATTATATTAGATAATCAGTTTGTTCTATGGACATCTCTACCGATATATCTCCCATAGATCGTTTAGGTACTATTCCTTTTATCTCCATTACTTTGACATTTTCTCATTGTATTATTTTTCATTTCATGTATCAACAAAAATGATTCTACTATTGTTTTTTTAATCCCAATTCTTTTTCTTACGTTGAAAGCTGTAATATTCTTTTCAAGAGTCTACGTGTTTCTGGAACGTAATGTCGGGATATTTATAACAAAGACACTTAAATATCACTTCTATAGTAAAGCATGGAAAATCTTTGAAATAATGTTTCTTTTTATATAACTTATAGATGGAAGGAACAGGATTAAATAAATTTTTATATATAATTTCTTAATCATTTTCTTAGCTAAAACTAATAGAATTTTCCCTTTAATCACCTACTTCGGTGATAATCTCACTCCACGAAGTCAGAATAGAGAAGAATAAATCTACTAACTCTGCTCTCCCATCTTAGCATTTATATCCCTCTGTTAACGGCATTTCTGAGTGGTGACACCGTAACGTGGTGAAAGAGTTTGTGTATCGCCATGATCAGGAAAAGTGTACTAGTCAGGACCATCCACCCTAGGTTTCTTTGCTATGAGCGACCCGACTAAAGTCTCTCACCATCACTAATTAGCAATGGCCAAAACCTAGATATGACAAAGTACATGTCTGAGGCCTTTGTCCTTCAGCAGAAAAACGGCTGCATTTGTTGTTATTGTTGTTAACGGCCTTACAAATAACTAAATGGTAATGTGGTGATGATTTCACACCCTAGTAATAATACTTTTTAAAATTAGATGCCCTGGGTTTAATTCAACAAAGGATAAAGATGAAAGGTCTTACATCGTAAGATTAGATACACCTTGCTGCTCTCATTATATATTGCCGTAGTTCTTATGTAGTATATTGAATGAGTCAATAACTGTTCAATAGGAGTTCTTTGGTAGTCTGTTAGTCGGTAGATGAATCCGGATAATCTTCAGATTTCAAGAAATTCTCTATTTAGTGAAAAGCGACTTATGAAGTGAGTTTCGTTGGATTAATGCCACAATAAAGCAACGAGAATAACATTAAACAGTTTAGTCATTGTTAAGATTGAAAGAGTAAAATGAAATCTCGCAACTGGCAAAGGTATTGAGACAATGAAAAGAATTACGAAAGCTTTGTTAATTGAAATCAGCGAAGAAAGGTAATATTCCGGAGATAAGAACAATGGTGTTCGTTGTTGCAATGTTCATAATGGCTGCCTCGTTATTTAGTAAATGAAAATCTTATTTTACTGATAACTGATAGAAAAATTAAGATAATGTTTTACAGGTTTAAAGGTTTAAAAGTCACTCATGAATGGCAGCGGCAAGGGATACTGACAATGCCCTAGAGACTAAACAAATAGCCATATGATCAGCGCCCAAGACCCATCTTCACCCAAGCTAAAACCAGGGAGGGCCAGGCAATGGCTGCTGGTTACTCAGCCGGTAGACCTATTATATTGGCTCCCACAAAACCCTCATTTTTAGCTCACAAGGATGGTGATGTTGCACACTATTAAAAATATTTACATTAAAAACCGGTAAATGTCTGACAACATTTATTCCAGGATTTTTACCGTTCTAAAAACAGATATATTGAGGTAAAGAAGAGATATTACATTCACCAACCCGTTAAAGATAATAACAAAGTAGGGTACAATTTACGGTCGCTGTATTTTACTGAAATGCGTCAAAGAATATTACATTTTAATCGAAAATTTCCGATTAAAATTACGATTTTTTTTTTTAACGTCCCAATGGGCCACCACAATCCTTACACACTGAGAATTTGAACATCAATGAGTTTATGCAGCAAGTTTCTTACTACCAATTCTATTCTATCCTATCATCGTAAACCACAACGAACAATATTCCAAGCTACTTTTGAAATGGATACGCAATGAGTTCTGCACATAAACTTGTAGGTATACAAATTCGAAGACAATATATTGGTGAAGGTAAAAGCCTCGTATACTGTCTAGAGAAGGGTAAATAATTTCTCTTCATGCAGTATCGTGAATATAGATTAAAATATATCTTAGGATTTATATACAAGTCATATTTTGCACTGATAACTACCTCGGAAATATTTGTTATTTTATCATTTTGCTTATCTCTTTCTATACCCAGATGTTCGAGAAAAAAAAAATTCTACGTAAAAAAAGCTTGCCCTTTCTATACTTAATAAATGCAAGTTTTTTAATAAAAAATACATCGTAGTTTGTTCGAAATAGTTAACAATTTGTTGCAATTCTTTCGAAGCTGTTAATACTCTTTATTCATTTCAGAGTCCACCTTTGCTAATGAATGATAAATGATCTCTGAAGTCTTGCGTGCCTAAGAGGAGTCAGAGAGACAATCTAAGCAACATGATATTTCTATTCTTTGGAATATGCTTATTTGCTCATTTTAGCATTCTGTTTTGTCATATCAAAACAAATATTCTAAACGTAGATAATAAATAAATATTGTTTTACATTTTTTATTTATCTTATTTATATTTTTTTTTTTTTTCATCTTTAAAACCGATTAAGTTGACATTATTGTCATAACACTATTTGTAGTCCACGGACGCTGAATACAGTAATTTAAAACAAAATTGTAACCACTGTATATATACGGCGATTATCTAAGAGTTTCACAGCTACATACTGTATACCCCGTAGCCCTGAATATATTATGTAATGCTACGACTGTGTTTGCATCATATGTTGTAAATATATTATCAATTATCAAATATTCTATCAATTTATAGGTAGTAGGTTGGCCAGGGCATCAGCCACCCGTTGAGATACTACCGCTAGAGAGTTATGGGGTCTTTTGACTAGCCAGATGGTACTACATTGGATCCTTCTCCCAGGATACGGTTAATTTTCCCTTTGCCTATACACATCCACACTGAATAGTCTGGCCTATTCTTTACATATTCTCCTCTGTCCTCATACACCTGACAACACAGATTAGATTACCAAACAATTCTTCTTCACCCAAGGGGTTACTGCACTAATTGTTCAATGACCAGTTTCCTCTTGGTAAGGGTAGAAGAGACTCTTTAGCTATAGTAAGCAGCTCTTCTACGAGAAGGACACTCCAAAATCAAACCATTGTTCTCTAGTCTTGGGTAGTGCCATAGCCTCTGTACCATGGTCTTCCAATGTCTTGGATTAGAGTTCTCTTGCTTGAGGGTACACTCGAGCACACTATTCTAACTTATTTCTCTTCCTCTTGTTTTGTTAACGCTTTTATATTTTATATAGGAGATTTATTTCAATGTTGTTACTCTTCTTAAAATATTTTATTTTCCTTTTTCCTTTCCTCACTGGGGTATTTCCCCTGTTGGAGCCTCTGGGCTTATAGCATCCTGCTTTTCCAACTAGGATTGTAGCTTAGCTAGTAATAATAATAATAATAATAATAATAATAATAATAATAATAATAATAATAATAATAATAATAATAATTATTATTATTATTATTATTTCATTTGCTAAACAGATCAAATAACTGGATATAAACATCTAAGAATGATACCACAAATGGGCCTTCTAGATGGACCAATGTCTATTAATGCATAATATAAGGAAAATGAACCAGTACTTCTTTAATAATAGGCATAGTGAATGATATGTATTTTATATATTACTCATTGTGAATATTAGTAAAATGCTATACATTTTATGATTTATATATAATTTTATTTTCTACTTTGCAAGTCTACGTACATGTTTTTGATCTATTGTCATTTATTTATCTTGTAAAAAGATATTGTTTTGTCCGTTAGAAAAATATCGGGAATCATCAAATATCTATATAAGAAGGAATTGTTTTCTATTTTATTCAAAGCTGATCTTCATATGAATGATCAATTGCGAAGTATTTAATGCTCTTGACTTAATGAATTAGTAACTCAATGTTAGGTGTTTCTGATCTCTTCACCACCGATGTATTTTGATATGATTTTAGAGCTAAAATAACTATTGCTTTCTCGGTTCACTTCAGTTATAGTGATTTTTCTCAAAAAAAAATTTTCTTTAACAAATCTTACTTTTCATTAACCATGAGCTCAAATATCTATTTGTTTTTCATATATATATATATATATATATATATATATATATATATATATATATATATTTATATATATATATGTATATATATACATATATACATATATATATATACATATATATATATATACTGTATATATATATATATATATATATATATATATATATATATATATATATATATATATATATATATATATATATATATATATATATATTCTAGGAAAACTTAAACTATTTTCTTTGTAAACACTTGAGACTGCATTATCCTCTTCCAAAAACAATAAGACAAAGATTGAACAAATAAATATAATTACTATCCTGAATAAAACACAAATAATCATAAGCACAAGTATATACACATACAAAAACTTTCTTTCTAAGGAAAAAAAAATAACTATGAAACAATTGAATAAATTGGTTTTTGCATATGATTGTATGATTGGCGGCTGAAATCAATAACCTCATATTTCTTTCGACTGTAAAATGTCAGTACGGAAATGGGTTTCCTGGTCAAAAACGAAAATTAATCAGGCGCTTTTTTATCTAAATGTAATAAAAAATATATATGTATTTAGTTTAATAAATGCTGCCAAGTTTCATGAATTAAATTATAGGGATCATTATTTTGTAGAATTAATTAACATTGCGGAAATAATTCAGTTCCAAAAATAAAAGAAGCTATCAATGTCAATGAATCGATATGATCATATAAGAGAACATTTATATAACATGTTCACGAAACTTGTATTTTACAAGGTAATGCAACTATAAATTCAGAATCCATATTTCACTCCCTACCTTTTCATATGATAACTGAACATCAAAACACTAATTCCTTTTGACTATAACAATGTATCATAATTGCAATCTATAATTTTACTAAGCGAGGGGTGAAGATGAATAGCTATGCATTATGCAAAAGGCTGACGGATTACTGACCCTTAATTACGCATATTTCAGAATAGATTATGCTGCTGAAATTTCTCGCATGAATTTAGAAAGCCAGTTTGGCGCTGATAGCATGCATGCAGAGAGAGAGAGAGAGAGAGAGAGAGAGAGAGAGAGAGAGAGAGAGAGAGAGAGAGAGAAAGGGGGGGGGGCTATGTGTGATTATTATCATTATTATTATTATTATTATTATTATTAGATAGGCTACAACATTAGTTGGGAAAGCATTATGCTATAAGGCCGAGGGATTCAACAAGTAAAAATAGCCCAGTGAGGAAAGGAAAAAAATAAGCAACAAGAGAAGCAACGAACAATTAAACTAAAATATTTTAAGAACAGTAACAACATTAAAATAAATCTTTCATATATTAACTAGAGCACGAAAGGGACACCTACTTGCTCGAGATACATAGAATGGAATCAGTGTTGAAAATGAAATGTATTAATATATCTTAATCAACAGAGTGCATGGATGGTATTTTATGTACATAATGGTGCCCAGTTGCTAAACATTCATACCGTGATGCATCCTCTTTAGTAAGGTAGCAACGAGTAATGAGGTTATTTGACGTAAGGTTTAGCAGTAATATGTCCTAATCATGATATTCTTTGCAAGAGAGTATTATTGGTATTTAGTCTTCCATATCTTTAATGCATAACTCCTCTTTGTAAAAGGCTAAGGCA
>NC_090750.1:67990497-68007997 GCF_036898095.1 Palaemon carinicauda | reverse complement strand
ATAATAATAATAATAATAATAATAATAATAATAATAATAATAATAATAATAAAAGAGCTAGCATACACTTCTTGATGAAATATGGCTCGATCTATTACCTCTCTATTATGAACTGCCCTATAAAGACTTCCTATGGAGCTACAAAACAAGATAACTCTTGATATTCCTTGAAAGTTACAAGGCAATAAAGCTTCAAATAACCCATTCTTTGAATTTGCATCACCAGGCAGTCCTTTTGCTTACGTCAATGCTGAAAAAATCTTAAAGTTTCTTAACTGTTTTTTTTTATAATTTTCATTTATTTATGGAAATAGCTGTTGATAATTTGGAAGCAAAAACGGTGCAATCTTCATTTAATTGCTTACGCGAATAAAGATTGTTATCAAATAATAGTTTTGTACATTTACCTATCTAATTTTTTTTGCTTGAAAAATATCTAGGGTATATATTCTAAAAGGTGATCTTCACCCTCATGTAAGTATTGTATTTCTCTTCCTGAATCTGCATCTCTTCTTCCTTGCAGACTTCCCTCTTTCTGATAGCGTAAATGATTACCCAGTACATTCTGTATCTTAGATAACCTAGCTGAATTGCTGAATTCCATTTCGTTTCCGTACGTTTCAACAGGAAATGATGAACTGGGTTTCAACTATTTTATTTTTTGAGTGAGAAATTTCCAAGTTTATATAATAAATTTCCATTTCTAATCTAGTTCAAGCCTTCAGAATTTCTCATTCCCTTTTCTTTAACTGTATAAACAAAATACTGTAGCTCCTTAATAATTTGCTTTTTAGGCCTTTTATTTCATATTGATAATATATTTTTACAGGTAAGTTCCTTTTTGGGTGGTCTTAAATCACATTTTTAAGTTTTCGTCTTTTATTGGAACGATAAATAATGGAAAATCAAATGCTAATTGTTTTCCTTCCTAAACACTGTATCAGAGTCTTACATTGTTGAATCTTAACAAAAGAGGCTATCATACCAATTAGCGTAGAATAAGCGCAAATAAGCATATATCCCTTTTAATCCTCAATATTTTTAAACAGCCTTAATTACTAATGCTTTCTTCTTGAATGATACATTATTATCCATTGTGATATAGAAAAGTCAGTTTTCAAGTACTTGTTGTATTACCAGAGAACATAAGATTTATTTCTCAGAAAAGTAAACTACAATAGCAGCGTGAATAGAAAATGTTCATAAGAATTTCAAAGGATTGAGGCTGTATCACAAGGGAACTCTGGGTTTTTCCATGGATTTCAGCTTACGTGGCGACACCCAACTGTAAATGTCATCCGGATAATGAGAGCGTCTCAGCGAATAACTGTCGAAGTTCCTTTGCTGGAGAGATACCGAGTCAGGAAGAAGATTGTTGGGGCTTGAGATGCACACTATTCTTTTTCCTTTTTCTGTATAGTAATTTATCTGGTGGCCGACGGGCAGAAAATGCATTTTCATTCCTAGCAGAAAAAACTCTGTCTTTTAGAGGCAACGAGAACGGAAGAAAGAACTGGGGGATGGGAATAGACAAATGTAGTAAAAGATTGTTTGAGTTAAATTCATAAAAAGTTATACGCTCTTTTGATTACGTTACTTGTTCTTATTACTCTTCACATCATATTTCATACAAAGTCATTTTGTTTGTATGGTTTGGTAAAAGCATTAAAAAACTTACAAACTAAAATGTAATTAAAGAACTGTCGGTTGTAAATAAAGAGATGTTGATACTTTGAGAAACAATGTTATGTGTAAAGGATTGAGTATAAATCCATAGTGTGAGAAACGATAAAGAAAGGAACAAAAAGGAGGTGGATGCCTTGGGGTGAATATCATTAGAAAATAAGATCGATATTCGTGGGAATGAGGTCAACCATGTAATAAGACGTTTAATACGCTGCTGATAAGCATTATAAGTACGTGTCTGAAGGTGATTATACTGTGGTCGTTTCCTGTACAATGACCTCGTCGTAGATTTTAAGTGACTATTGTCTTATTTTGCTCTCGCAAACCACTTCTTGCCAGAGGAAGCTATAAACGACAGATAAGTATTAGATAATTCTATAAATTGATGATTGGTGCTCTTGGTTGTGTGCTATACATCCTAATCATTGCTACCACAAAACTTTCCTTTAGTTTTTAATACAGATGTAGCTGTATTCAAATGAGGAAATTACGCCTAGTGGAGTGTTTTGGACCCCATGGAAGTATGATAGGCTTGTTATATGATAGTAGAGATTTTACTCAGGAGAGCTAATAGAAACCTGATTTTGCATCTTTGGGATGCCCCCCCCCAAAAAAAAAAATTATTGTTGATATGTAGATATTTAGAATATAAAAATTACAGAGATGGTTCCGCATTCCTGCGCTGATATTGCAATAAACCATATAAGATATAAATAACACCTGAGGTTTTATTTATGTGTGCCATATATCACAAGGGAAGTAAGAAAATATATAACTGCATATTTTGCAGGAATAGGTAAGAAAGTGAGATATCATGTCAGTATAACAAAAAAAAATATATGTATTGGGTGCTGGGCATATATTTGTACTAAAAAGGAACGAATCCAAGAATCTTCCTCGTGAATTTTTGCTAGGAACCAAATAAACACACCTTCATAATATCATGTACGGATGTAGTGCAGTAAATAGTGGGTGCTTGTAGTTCAATGCATACATACATAGGCAAGGATATTGTGTATATTCACATATTTATATATGAATACACACACAAGCACATACACACACACCCGCACACACACTCATATATACAGTATATATATATATATATATATATATATATATATATATATATATATATATATATATACATACATACATATATACACACACACACACGCACATATATATATATATATATATATATATATATATATATATATATATATATATATATATACATATATATATACACGTATGCGTTTATGTACATACATTCTCCAGATATCCTTACTTACATTATTCCCTTTCTAAATATTTATATTCCATATAGACGGAATAAGTATCTGCTTTTCGAAAGCAAATAGCGGCATGAAAATATTCAGTGACACAGTTGCGTATTGCCATTGTCTGTAACGTTCCAATGCCTTTGAATACACGTCATAACGAAATGCCTTTGATGGTGGGCATCTGCGTTCGTTTTCAGAGGGTGATATGAAAATATTCTTTTCGGTATTCTTTGGCAGGTGATGAAAGGGTGCTTAGAGCTTTCTTTTTACACGAATCATTGATACGTCAACAGAATGTCCCACGTCTCTATAACTGGCTCCCCTTCTGTTTGCGTCTGGCTAAGAATGGGGATGGAGGGATAGACTTTGATTCTGGAGGACTGTGGTCATTGTCAAACCTGTCTGCTTTTCTGTGAACAAAGGAGGACTCTGTTTGAAGTGGGACAAAAGAATTGATTAAATCGTTAGACTCGAAGTACTCAATATGCCAAGGGAGGCTTAATTATCACCCATACGCCCATTTAGACCATATCTTTGATGTTTCATATAAAAAAAGTACTATGTGCTACATTTGTATGGGATATACAAAGCAGCCTGAGTACTTATCAAATTAAGACACAGAAACCGTCTGTTATGCAACTTTATCAAATTAGCTTTGTGTACCCCTAGCTTTCAGTTATACAATATAGTCATTCGTGTTATTGTTCTCGCTTTCCAAGTAAAATGCATTAATATTTTAGTGGAATATTTACTGAAAACATGCAGACAGAGACGGTGGTTATTTTGTCAAGAATCCTATTCAACCATAAATTTTTAAGTGATGAATGCCAAATAGTCCTTGGGTTGTTTATAAGAGACAGATGAAGAGTCAAATATCACTGATCTATTTTTGGGGGGGTTGTTTCATTGTCGGATAAAGCATAATCATGATTTATACTACAGGTAGAGATAAATGAGATTCAGAGAAAAATATGTTTTGGAAACTACCTTTGAAACAATTTTTTATATGCTTTTGTATTTGTTTGTTCTCAACATATTTACCGTCCATATTTTTCTTTGTGTTTTTTGTAAAAATTAATAGTTATGAGAAAATGATTTTTTCATTGTCATTATTATTATCTATACAAATTAAAAACAGTCCTTGACAGAGGGTAGTCTATAGTACCACCATTGTCCTATAAAATGTTCGATATTTGATATACAGTGTAGGAAACATCGAAATTTATCAAATCTCATTACAATTTCCATTTAGTCAGGGGAAAAATAGAATAACTAAAATCTTGAAGGTGAAGAGTTATTATTGATATTTTCATTACATGCTAAGCCATAACCCTATTTGGAAAAGCAAGATTCTATAAGCCCAGGGGCTCCAACAGGGAAAAATAACCAAGTGAGGAAAGGGAACAAGGAAATGAATAACATACAAAAATAATAAACAATCAAAATAAGATATATTAGGAACGGTAACATTAAACTAGATCTTTCATCAATAAACTATAAAAACAATATTAAGAGAAATGTGATAGATTAGTGTGCCCAAGTGTGGCCTCAAGCATGTAAGCTCTAATCCAAAATATTGGAAGGCCATTGTACAGAGGTTATGGCACTACCCAAGACTAGACAAAAATGGTTTGAATTTCGAGTGTCCTTCTGCTAGAAGAGCTGCTTACTATAACTAAAGAGGAAAGTAGCCGCTGAACATTTTCTGTAGAATGCAATAGTTAACCCCTTCAGTTAAGAAGAATTGTTCAGTAATCTCAGTGTTGTGAAGTGTACGAGGACAGGAGAATGGGGAAAAAATAAGCCAGACTATTCGGTGTATGTGTAGGCAAAGAAAAAATTAGCGGTAACCAGAGACATAGATCCTATATAGTACTGCCTGGCCAGTCAAAGGGCTCACTAACTCTAGCAGTAATATCTCAACGGGTGACTGGGTGGCTGGTACCCTGGCCAGCCTCCTACCTAAATGAGTCTGGATATCTTAATTATTCCATGTAACTACTTTACAATGAAGATATATTCTCTGAATTTGTAATTAGGATTTGTTTTGCTCATCAGTGGCTCTCAGGAATGGAGTCTGAGAAACTTTTGCAGTTCTTCTAATAAGATTTGCTCGCTCCGCTGGAGGGTAGATTTTAATTTATGTCTGACCAGTTTATGTAAGACATTTCCCATATGAAGGCTCTAACATTCCTAACTCTTCTTCTTCTCACCATTAAGTAATTCCAACTTTCAAAGGATATTCCATAATACTGTTAAACTTATCTCCAGTGTTTTATAAGACGATTAAAATACTTTTGCATCAATTTCTTTAACAATATTCAAGATTCAAATACTGAAATATTCCAGGAAACAATGATTACAACTATGAGAAATTTGTTCCAATAATGTTGGAGCCATCGCTTATAGCGAATATACATTTATTCAAATTTACAGCATATCTATTTTGCATTAGATTTTTATTAATTAATAAAATAATTTACATCTACTTTCAGTACATCTGAAACTAATGTTCAGGAATATTCCTTATAAACCATAAAACAAATGTTATTTTCTTATTCAGGGGACAGTGATTTTGTTCTTTTTGTTCAAGGAAAATAAATTTCTCTCAAACAAAGTAACGTTAAAAGCCGATATAGAATATTCTTATCGAAAGGTGAATTCAAATCTTTCTCTATTTACAAGTTCGATCAGATGATCTACTTCATCATCTTATATGAATACACATAATTTCCGAGATTACCTAGGCACACTATACTACAGTAAACTAGTTTATAAGAATCTCCGATATAATGAAGAATTGATATAGTACCACAATATTTTGTCAATGTGGTCAAACACACCGGTAAGGTCAAGATAGATTACAGTTGATTACTTGTTCAATTTCTATCATTAGTTTGTACTTAAATCGCTCTTAGGATTAAGAATAAAAAGTTGATTATTTGTTCAATTTCTATCATTAGTGTGTAATACCATCGTTCTTACTTGATTATATGAAAAGGAAATCTGTTTTGCCATAGAAGTTATCGATTTACCGTAAGAAATATTGTATCAAGAATTCAATAAATGGCCATCGTAACAAATAAAGTATACTTAACCTAGTAGCCCAGAAAAAGGTGATGTAGGATGGAGCACAGAGAAATCGGGAGAGAAATTGTTTCCGTAGGGACGAATAACATTACCATGTGCAGTAAAAACGGAGAAAATAGAAGAGCTTGGCCGAACGTATGTAAAGATACATTGGTAAAATAAACTTCAAGTTATGAGTTCTTTTTGTAGTTTCTCTTTGACTAGCAGAGGGATTATGTGATATGTCATAACCCCTATACCATTGGCAACTAAGTACAAAGACATTTACGAATAGGACAATGTTCTTCTTTGACGATAAATAATAAGCGGAGATATTTCATCGTTTTAGATAGGAAAAGATTTCCTCTCTTCGTATAGATTAAGAAAAAATTTACCCAATAGTTTTCAAAGAGATTTCGTTTCAATCATTTGATACTTCATAATAAAGCTCTATTTTCCTTCTCTCGCAAGAGGAAAGGAAAACGGCAAATGGTCCCTTTGAGGAATAAAACGAAATTTCCGTGGATCCAAAAAAGCAAAAAGATCAAATTTAGGATGGATCAAATAAGGATTAAATTGGTTCACCTAAATCCTCCTTCCTCAAGGGAGCTTTTCTTCCTCTCTTTGCCCAATGCTCTTCTCCTTTTCCTCTCTTTTGTAATTCTAGTCCAGTTTCAGTTCTTTGATACCGAATAGCAAAGAAAGATAATTCGATGAACGCAATTCTTCTTTCCTAAAGCTGCATTTTCTATATATTTTATACTTCCATGCGCATTTTATTTAAAATTTGAGTTTTTTATTAAAAGAAATAAGATACAATAAACTGGCTGCAAATATTTTAACCAATAAATCATTTTTCATTTATTCATTCTTTTATTTTTTCCAATATATTTTTTTCCTTTTTATTTTAATAAATCTTTGAAAATTTTTCATAAAATGTCAAAAGACCTATCTCGTTATGAATCCGCACGAGAAATGTGGGAATACTGATTTGCATAAATTTTCATGAAATGAAAAGCTTTGGTATTTAGTTCCCAATAATATTATAAAGCACGTAAATTCATTTCGTTGATTTTTCTATCCCACTAATACTGAAATTCCAGTCACTATATTATATAAAAGGATCATTACCGAAAAGTATGCTATATATATATATATATATATATATATATATATATATATATATATATATATATATATATATATATATATATATGAATATATATACACACATATATATGTGTGTATGTATATACATACATATTATATACGTGTAATGTATATATATGCTATATATATACATATATACATATGTATATATATATAAATATATACATATACATTTATATATACTGTATATATATATATATATATATATATATATATATATATATATATATATATAGTTTTTGCACTATGATACAGACGTTAGAGAGTCATGCTCAACATAAAATTCAAGACAAATTATGACTCTAGCTCCCCACAAATGATATGTAGCCAATAAATCAATTTTAACTCATTTTTTCCTAAACTTACTGAAAATCCCCTTTCCAACTTTTCGCTTAGATCTTGAGAGCATAATCTTAATATGACGTCCATGTCTCATTTATAGAAAGAAGACTCTAAGAAAACTTCTTAGCTGCCCTTTTAACTGTTTAGCATTTTAATGAATTCGGCTTTCCTGCTTGATAAAAAATGTATTTCAGAAAATCAATTCCACTAAAATGATCGTGATTTAGGTATCATTTAAATTGGTAAAAAGAAAAAACCTTATGTTACAGGATCTCAATAAAACTGGGCTAAAGTTGAAAGTTTTCTGGTCAATGAGCCCTACTGATCTCTTCTTAAAACCGAGTTTTCTTCAATTTGAAGTAGCACCGTTGTCTATTTTCCCAGGGTCCTTTTTTATTTATCAGACCATCATAATAAACAAGAAAGCCCATTCTCATGTAGAATCATCACACTACCATTATATGATTAAATCATATATCCCCCCCCCCAGGGGTTGTTAACTGTTCATGCTATAGCTGTTATACATTGAAATTTTATTAAATTTTAGCTTTATTGACCCATATGATATAACAACCATCGGTTGTAGGGTCAGTCTCAGTCGCCTGGGTAATGTGAATTTTTTTATTCACAGTTGCTTGTCCTATGAGTACGTCAATAGAATAAAAATAGGCCTCCTACTAAGAATAAAAGAGTCGTTAATATAATAACTTAAAAAAAAATAACTACCGAGGAAAAGAGTAAGAGACCACGTTGCAAAAGCATGTTGGAGGATAAAGATATTAAGGGTAGTGTTTTTTATACAATAGAAAGTTAGAGCTAGGGTAAACAATAGTTAAAAAAATATGTCAAATATTGGAAATAGAAGGAATACACCGTTACTGAACTGTTTAATTCAGGGATTACCCATTACAAAAACTAGGTGTCGGAAGAGAGGAATAGAAGTCTTTAGGAAAGATGACCGTACCGTACTGTAACTTTAGGACATGAGAGAGAGAGAGAGAGAGAGAGAGAGAGAGAGAGAGAGAGAGAGAGAGAGAGAGAGAGAGAGAGAGAGAGAGAGAGTCCATCTTGTGTAAAGCATGGAAGAAAATCAAGCGTTAAGTGAAGGAGTGACCTAAATTCAGCTTTTCTTCGTGGATGGACACAAAAGAAGAAGCATTTAGAGCGAGGGAATAGATTTATCGATCGGAAATATTCAATAAATTTCATAAATTCTGAATATGTATAAACTGTGGGTCAAGGAAGACCTGTGTTGCTTGATGTTCTATAGTAGAATTTAATCCAAGTGGTCATAAATTGATCAATGGATCACGACAAATTTTTCTCCTTAATATATGAATGATCTCTTGACAGCTGAACTTATTTTCTATCGACAAATACTACTAAAAGCTTCTACTTTTTTGTCAGTGGTTAGGTTTTTCTATGATTTTCAAAAAGATGTTACAAAAATAATCTTCTCTCATAGATTTAAAAAACCAAATTTTGGTTCAACAGTTTGAAAAATGTTTTGGGTCAGATTGTTGGTTTATTTTTAGTTTTTTCTTTCACTACTTTTTTTTCATTGTGTTTTTACTTCAACTTTTTTTTTTATAGTTATTCGAACACATACGAGTTTTGTTGAAATTAATAGGCCATTCTTGTCAAAATTAACCTGTTTTCTTTAAAAAATACGTTTTATGATTTTTTTTATAAAGCCTTTTAATTATAGTTCAATCATCCAGCCTCAAGTAGCCCTGGACATAACTGAAAATTATATCCTCTAACGGATTAGAATAGTGCTCTACTTCATTTGTGTACATGGATATGTAGGTATACGCAGGGAAAAACACACACATACACACGCAAAATACACACACACATGTATATATATATATATATATATATATATATATATATATATATATATATATATATATATATTTCAAGCTGTATGATGAAGACCAAGTGTCTGACTCATGTGTGTATATATATATATATATATATATATATATATATATATATATATATATATATATATATACACATATATATATATACAGTGTATATATATATATATATATATATATATATATATATATATATATATTTATATATATAAATATATATATAAATTTATATATACATATATATATGTATGTATCTATGTATGTATGTATATGAGAGAGAGAGAGAGAGAGAGAGAGAGAGAGAGAGAGAGAGAGAGAGAGAGAGGAGAGAGAGAGAGAGAGAGAGAGAGAGAGAGAGAGAGAGAGAGAGATGAATTAAATGTTATTACATTTTCTTCAACTATTTCCGAAAATGAAATGAGCTCCCGACATAAAATAAACAGTACTTTGACATAAATCAATGATGATTTATCTAGTAACTTTTACTTTTTTCATTGCATGATCAAATGAATTAAGGGGTCAAGCAATAAGGGATTCCGTATGAAAGAAGAATATTTTGTTCTAATCAAAATGCATAGGATAACAGTGAAATATTTTTTTCAATTGTTTGGTTTGCTTTTTGGGGTAGTATGATTTTAAGATGAATAGAAAGATAATCCAATTCGTGGTAATCAATCATCACAAAAGAAGAGGGCGGTTAAAGAATTACTTTATAGTTCCATCTGTTCCATTCAATGGGTTTATTATATTTCTTATTGCCAGTTTCTTAAAAATATTGTGTATATCGTAACTAACATTAACTATTTTACAAAACTGAGACAACCTAAAAAGATTCCATTTGTAAATGTAAATGAGGTTAATAAGAACCAATTATAAAACTAAATTACCATTAGAGAAGAAATTTTCTGAATTATTTCATATATCGTCACCCTCATAAACTAACTGCCTAAGTCATTTTCTTCACTTGTTGGGAAATAAAAAAAAACCTTCTCATTTCCTAATTCTTTATATCATTGTATTGAGCTTCAATTAACAAATTCTAATTCACAAACTCTTCTGTTAAGAATTTGCGAATTGAAACCCAGGAAAATTATATAAAGAATTAGGAAATGAGGTTTTTTTTTGATTTCCCAACAAGTGGAGAAAATTACTTAGGCAGTTAGTTTATGAGGGTGACGATATTTGAATGGGATAGAAATTATCATACAATAATACCTATTATGTATTCTTAAATAGGACACGCTATCTCTGAAATAAAAGATTCCCGAATGAGACTCTGCGTGATCTAATAACCATTGAGTAAAGAAGTAAACCAACAAAGATTTTCTAATCTCATTTTATTATACATGCAAAAGTTACATTAGAAGAATGGACACCCTTGGAAGCCTGTACTCATGATTTATGTGGGCCAATTTTAAATCAGATTAACTAGTAAAACTGCTACATAGCATTTTGAGCAAAGGTTAAATAAAAAACACCGACATAACTAGATTTATTGTATAATATGTTTTCCTTTATTATGGCCTTTATGATTATAAAAGTTGTAGATATTTTTTTCCCCCGAGGGCTATGATATAAACATTAGTAATAGTTCCCTCACATAAAGTTTAGTTTAATAATTCTGCAAAATGAAATTGCAATAGTAATAAAACTACTCTAGAGTGATCTTTCACTGTCTCCTAGCAGTATAATGATGAAAATTAAAATAATATAGTTCTAGAAACCTTTAATCTCCTCTGTAGTGTAGACTGTTTTTAAGATTAAATTAATTTTCTTACAAGGATTTATTCATATAATTTCATACTAGATTGCTTTTAATATTCTGGTTATTTTGTGATAACTAAACGTTTAAATAAACACAGTCGTAATTTTGAATATCTCTTCCTCTTTAATCCTCCATAAACAAATAGAAAAAAGTAACATCTTTCACCAAGAAAGGAAATAACAGAAGGAAGAAATGGAAAAAGCGAGACCTGAATGAAAGAGTGGACAACATCCAAGCATCAAAAGAGTATTATTTTTCTTTTTGGCAGCCAACGCCATGTGGCAATGTAAAAGGTTTATCCTTCCACTGTGATGAATATCAGAACTGAAAAGTAAATGGAAAAACAAGAAACTAAAACTATTTTACGCGAGATTTTCCATAGTTGATCGATAACTTCAATGCTCTGCAGCATTTGTGTTTAATACACCAGAAATCAGAAACGTATATGTAAAATTAAAATATCTAAAACGAGTTTGCCCAAAATTGATTCTGAACAAATTAAAAATGTCTCCTATGCCTATTTATTTTTCAAAATAAACTAACAATCAACTTTTACCAAAAATTTCTTACGGCCCTTCTCACAATATCTATTGTTATATAGACAAACAAATACAAATATGACCTTTACTCTCTCTCTCTCTCTCTCTCTCTCTCTCTCTCTCTCTCTCTCTCTCTCTCTCTCTCTCTCTCTCTCTCTCTCATCGGATGGTGACCAATATAAAATAAAATATAATTTCAGATATCTGAATTATATCACAGACAAGAAAAGCACCGAAAAATTAAACTCTGCTATTTTTCCCTGTTGGAATTATTGGGCTTATAGCATCTTGCTTTTCAAACTTGGATTGTAGCTTAGATAATAATAATAATAATAATAATAATAATAATAATAATAATAATAATAATAATAATAATAATAATAATAATAACGCCCTTTCCCCTAGTCTCCTCTTACTAAATTATCTGTCAAAAGATAGAAACTATCAAACAAAAAGAAATAATGGAACAAAAGAAAGTATAGGGTCGATATATTTTCTTGTCAACTGTGTACCTTCATCTTTAAAAGAAATTATTTAAGAAGAGTATATAAGAATTGAAGATATAACTTCAAAATAGAAACCATGGTAACACCAGAAGACTAAATTTGAATGAAATATTTTTTCAAGATTTTCATTGCCAACGAAGTATTGTATAAAAGTTGATAGCAATATATATATATATATATATATATATATATATATATATATATATATATATATATATATATATATATATATATTGCCATTATCATTATCATTAGCAGATAAACTACGACCCTAGTTGGAAAAACAGGATGCTATAAGCCAAAGGAATTCAACAGAGAAAAATAACCCAACAAAGAAATAGATAAACTACAAGAGAAATAATGAATAATTGAAATAACATATTTCAAGAACAGTAACATTAAAACAGATTTTTCATAAATAAACGTTAAAAAAGCGATTTATGTCAGCCTGTTCAACATAAAAACATTCACTGCAAGTTTGAACTTTTAAATTTTCTCAGATTTTACTTCCTAATTAAGTATGATATTGACGTTTTTCACCTTTCCTTTCGCCCCCTCTGTGTTCGAACCACGTCGGCTGTTGAAGGAGAATGGGTGGAGCTTTGTTCCTTCCCGCAATAAGCGTCTCTGTCCCCGGAGGGACAAAGTTGGACAGCGAGGAACTCTGTCTGAACTCGAAACTTGTGATGAAAAAGATTTATCTAAGTCCACCTGGAATGTTTGTGTCTGGAAGCAGAATAGCATGGAGGGGAAGCGTTTCTCCGTTTCCCATCTGATGAAAAAGAAAGAAATATCCGAAATTGCTACTTTCTCAGTAACTCGAGGAATAATAGGTAAGATGGGATTAACATTTCGCTACCTCATTGCAAGAGGGTCGTAACTCCAAATTTGCTAGTTTTGAGTTATATGGTGTACAAGATTGCCGAATTGATTCTGCATCTTTTGGTAAAAGAGTCGTAAATCTAGGTGAATTAGCGGCCGAGAGATGGCACTAAGAAGATTTGTGAAACATGATCAAATGCATAGGACTTAGCAACTTTCAAATGCGTCTCCTAAAAAATCAGGAATTTGGAGTTACGACCCTCTTGCAATGAGGTAGCGATTTGTCTATGCAGACCTAGGTGATATATTATGTTTATATTTTATTATTTCATCCAAAAGACTGGATAGGTTCTGAACAAGTCAGAGAGCTCGGGAGCTTAAAGTAATTTGTTTATCCACCGAATTTAAAAGTAGTGCTCGTTCATTAGGAACTTCCGCTCTCCACCTGCTTGGGTCGCAGGACAAAGTGTGCATATCTGGATAGAATTTATGTCCTTAGTTTATTTAAGACATAATTCAATGATTATAGCAACAACCTAATATTCTAAGAAAGATCTACTTCAGAAGTTTGTTTGTATCAAAGTCGAAGAGAAGGTTATCAAGTTAAGAGTTGTATTTGCTACTACAGTACACATACCATATTTTTACTAGCTACTTTTTTAATTGATTAAGCAATAATGAATAAAGAAGAGTAGGTAAGATTTAAATCGATGTTTTAGGGGGAGTGTAAACTTAAAGTTATAACAGTCATAACAATTAGTTGGCCAGAAAGAGGACAGTTGAATATCCTTACAACGTCCATAATTTTCCCTTGAATTTATGATTCATTCCCGATAAAAAGGGATTCTGAGTATTTCAAATGTTCCAGTTTAACTATTTCATTATCTGTGCTTCAATTATTTACTACTAAAGCTTTCAAATCTTCGAATGGACTCAAACACACTTTGCATATAAAAAGTGTTTTAAAAACATACATAAAATTGTTTTGTGGTTAAAATATTTATATAAAGGGAAGTTATTACACACACACATATATATATATATATATATAGAGAGAGAGAGAGAGAGAGAGAGAGAGAGAGAGAGAGAGAGAGAGAGATATATATATATATATATATATATATAAATATATATATATATATATATATACACACACATATATATATATATATATATATATATATATATATATATATATGTGTGTGTGTGTGTGTGTGTGTGTGTGTGTATGTATACTGTATACTCTAATCTCAAAAATCACTTTCAAAACAATACAAAGAAATGTCTATCAATTAAATAGCCAATATCTACCCTTTTAGAAATATAAAAGCACTGTCTTAAACTCATTCAAATTACTGTAACATCGCCCGCAATAGATAAACTAACAAGCAAAGTGCCATATAAACAGCAAACAACGTAGATCCCGCATCACTTTAATTTGTTCCATCGTCTCAGCGCTTCCGCTTGGCTTCGTGCTTCCCATAACTTGCAATCGCCACCTTATTCCAGCGCTGTCAGTCCATCACCATCACATCTCTTCACGAGGAGCCGGAATGATTGACTGGCGGGCAGGTAACGCTCTCGCTTTCCATAGATGTGGCGGACGATTTTCACTGGAGTTTGATGTCTCACTTAATAGGATGATGTCCAATACTATGCAGGTTATTTTTTTTCTTTTTTAAATTGATTGCTTCAGTGATGATTCAAGGAAAGATGATGCCCAGAAAATAAAAGAGTATAAGATGAATTAGGCTAATTCATCAAATAAGCACTAGAAATACTACACACACATACACACACACACACACACATATATATATATATATATATATATATATATATATATATATATATATATATATATATAATTTATATGCATATATATATATACACACACATATATACATATATATATATATATATATATATATATATATATATATATATATATATATATATATATATATTTATATACATATATATATATATATATATATATATTATATATATATATATATATATATATATATATATATATATATATATATATATATACACGTACATTGAATTATAATTCATGTAAGAAGAAACCCCTGAAATTCACTAAATATATGGTAGTCCTAAGATACAGAGAGAAAGTCCCTTTAGTCCACTATTTCCAATGAAGTTCCACAAATACGTTTGGGAAATTTCTCTGCTGATATAATCGGAAAGTTAGTAAGGAGAGCATAGATGGGTCCCTTAAATCTTAGTATGTATCTAATTTAGGAGCTGCGTTGTACCAAAGAGAAGGAATGTAAATTTAATAGTATCTATTTAGTCTTCCTTTAGTAAATGAAGTTAGATGTGGCTATCTATGAATGTAACTTTTGATTTTATTGGAAGTGATTAATCACCCCTAAAAACTCGATGGACACAAGAATCAGCTTAACAAAGAAATTCAATAAGATGATGTTAGTAAAACATAAAAGGGTTGCCTGAAGGAATTTTTTAAAAGTGTGAGACTTTTTAACAATATTTTTAAGCTATTTGGGTCTTTCACATCATGCGTGTAGATGTTTAACATGAAAGTTGAAAAAAAATGTTTGTAATTGTATTTTGTATAAAATATGTTATCATAATTAGAGTGATATTTATAATTTATAATAAGAATTTCAGTGCTGTTATATTCATGCATTATTTTTTTTTTTTTTACATGGAATGACATATGGGTAATATTCTTGAAAAGGTAGACAAAGGATGTTATTTATCGATTATTTATTATACTAATATGACGTTGTAGAGGGATTCCTTGACTCTGTTGGTATAACTTTCTAGATAAAGATATTTTGCTTAGCATTAGATTTTTGGTAACTTCTATTTTAGTGAACTCTTCTATTATGTATTCTGGGTATGATATTCTTACAGCCCTCTAATACAAAGAAAGAACTCTAGATTATTCTATATTATTTATTTTTACGTTGTTTGTTTGTTAATTTAGGTTGATGGAAAGTGTATATCCAAAAATAAGTACTAATATAAAATATCAATTTGAATAACATTAGTAATGACTTTAAAAGTTTGATACTTCATGGTAAATTCATGTTACTAATGAAATATTACACATAATTCCTTTGTAACTACTTCAGTATCTTTCAAATGTTTATTGTGACTTGGTTACTGACTAAACTTACATTAAACATGATAAAAAAAGCAAATAATGTTTATAACAAAACGATAAAAAACGCAAACTTGAAGAAAAAGTTAAAAATTATCCCACTTAATTGAATTGGTTTCGCAAAACTGAATTTCATTTCCTCTCAAAAGTTTGAAAACTGACATTGAGAAAAAGGAGAGATTGTCCATCGTGTGAGAAAATCCCTCCAGCCCAGCGTCAAGTGTCCGAATCTCGCTGTTTCGCCGATAGTGAAAGATTTATCCCCACCAGCTGCATCGACTCCTTCGAAACCATTTGTTTTTGTTCCCTTCGTGTTCCCTGCACGAGAAAGGTTCAGTTCGCGCGGAAAGCCTTCAGCTAAGTTAAGGAGAATATTAGAGTAAGGTTGCGTTTGATTTCCTTTGGAAGTTTTCAATCATGCAAAACGAAAACATTTGCTCAGGTTGATAAGACTTTTGATTTATGTAATCAAGCGAGGAGACAAATGCTGTGGAAGTGTTACTGCGAATGGATTTATCCTTGATCTAGTAGTTAGAGGATTAAACTGTCAGTGTAAGATTTATGGAGCATCGAGTGTCAAAGTGCATGGTATTATTTACACACACAACACACGTGTCTGTTTATGGTCTTTCTATGCCATTTTATATCAACAAATCTTCTTAGTTTGTCTATCATTCGTCTTCTGCTCATACTCCTCCTTTTTTTGCAATGTCCATTTCTTTTTCTTACAAGTTGTTAGTATATCATCACTTTAGTTTGTTCTCAGATCCATGTTACTGTATTTCTATCTCTTAGCGTTAATCCCATCATTATTCTTTCCATAGCTCTCTGAGTTGTAACTAGCTTATGTTCTAAGGCATAAGAAAAGGCTCCCAGTTTCTAATATATAATTCAAAAGTGGTATAACCATCTCATTAAATACTCATCTTTTTAGAGAAAAGACCATTTTAAATTTCATAATATCATTTTGTTTGCCAAAAACTCTCAATCTCATGCTTAGCCTTCTTTTTATTTCGGTCTGATATCTTAAGGAAACACTTTCTGTCCTAAGTAAGTATATTCATTAAAAATCTCTAGATTCTAGAGGTTCGTCAATAACTCTTATTTTTTGTGCATATGCATTTTCATTGAACATTATCTTAGTTTCACGCAAATTAATTTTCAAGCCACCATTTGTGCCTTCGCTGTTCAAAACTTTCTATCATCTTCTGCAATTCCTCCCATGATTCACTAAACAAAACAATGATATTGCAAATTTTAAGTTGATAAGAT
>NC_090750.1:67955497-67980497 GCF_036898095.1 Palaemon carinicauda | reverse complement strand
TGTAGAATTTATTCTAATTCACATGCACCGAAAATTAAAACCGGTACTTTTCTTAATACTAGGTACTTCTAGAATGTTTCTGTAATTATTAGATTGAATGGATATAGTAATGCAAAAAAAAAAAAATAATAAATAAATAAATAAATAAATAAATCTAAGAGATGGTAATGTCCCAGTTGATAAACATAATGTCGTATAAAATACCGAGGTTTGTTATCTATAACGTTAATAAAATAATTATATTTCCCCTTGATTGAAAAAAAATTGTATTTTTAGCTACAATTTCTTCGCTTTACAGTATATTTACACCAAAAGACATAAAATCAGTAGATTTTAACAAGAGGTTTTACTTAGATCTTCCGAATACCTAAAAATATTCAAAAAAATAAAAATATCTATCTAAATTTTATACGTTACCATACTACCACAATGATTATTTTTTCCCTCCTTACCATTTGACCATTTTTTTCTCTTCATATTTTCTCACTTCTCCCCTCATCCGCGGACCAGCCAGCTCCCCTCGACAGACTCTCCCTACCTCCGCTGAGAGACAAATTTTCGGCTTCTGTAACCATGAAATCCAGAGATGAGATTGATTCCTAACCTTTCATTCGGGATCTCCCATGTTGACTCTCTCTCTCTCTCTCTCTCTCTCTCTCTCTCTCTCTCTCTCTCTCTCTCTCTCTCTCTCTCTCTCTCTCTGTCTCTCTCTCTGGTGGCATTATCGGTAACGCTCCCAGCTGGCTGGCTTGAATGCTCGTGTTTGAGGCTCCGACAGGAAGAGGGGAAACAGATGGCCGCGTTCCTAAAAACTGGGAATACCTCTGTTGACCCATGCAGCAAATTGTGTACTATTTGTTAGCCCACCATTATGGGTCACAGCCATGGATGAGAGAGAAAGAGAATTATTATTTTATTATTACTCCAACAGAGAAAGCAGTCTAGTGCAAAAAGTGAATAGAAAAATAACGAATAAACTATAAATAAAAAAAAATCAATAGATATATACAGCAAAGATCAGTTACTACCTAAAATAGACAGGTCATATTACGCATTAGGGCTGTATAGTCCAGCATTAGGTTTTATGAAGCCATTCTGTGCCTATATGAACTATTAAATGAGACTCCTATAAACCGGTTCAGAAAATAAGCATTTGCAAAACGTTTGAGCTTTTAAAGTTCCAACGTTTCAACAGCCAGATTAAGATCCTTCCACAATCTTTCACAGCTAAAGTAAAACTTCCAGTATACTGTGGAGTGGTGAACATTATAATGGAGAAGGCCAGACTGTTAAAATTAATTGCATACATTATACTATGTAGTGGATTATACAGTATGTGAAGAATTTAATACAAAAGATGATCAAGAATAAGAAATTCAATGAACCGGAAGTTTTTATCGAACAAATTAAAATGAACGACAGTACAGTTGAAGACTAGACAGTAAAAAAAAAATATTTAAAACATAGTAAAATGAAAGCGTAAAAAAAAAGTCCGTATGTTAAATGGATCACCAAAATTCTTAAAATACCTTTTCAATTCTAAGAGAACTAATACTAACATGAGTGTTTGGCTATTTCATAACTCTAGTTTAACATCATAGCGAGATATACCTCATCCTACGAAGGTGAAACCATTTAAAAGATATTCGTCACTCCTACTGAAACGTTCAACTAAGAATGCTCTCGTGTACGAATCAGTAGTTGAACTATAGTATGCCAGTGACCGATGTGTAGTTTTTCCAGGAATCGCAACTCTTCCAGGATGAACTGTGTACAGTAGTATATATATATATATATATATATATATATATATATATATATATATGCATATAGTTATATATATATATGATGTATACTATATATATATATATATATATATATATATATATATATATATATATATATATATATATATATATTTATATATATATATATATATATATATATATATATATATATATATATATTGGCCTTTTCAATAATTAACTCCCCAAGCTGGAATCCAGCTGATCTACTTTCAACCACGAACTACTAACTGTATATTTGGCAGTCTGTCGTAGCCATTTCTTAGAGAACACGTCCTTCATTATTCGCATGGGTCCAATACTCCTTGTGCATACCTTCACTCGAAAGTCTGATGTCTGGTCAGCACTGATACCTCTCCATCCTTTGTTAATAAAATTGTACTGTTCCATACATCTCTAGTAAACTGAATCCTGTTGTCGATGAACTTCCTAGAAAAATACTTGCTGCGCATACACCTGAGGTTGGGTTACAAGATCTTAGCAGAAGCCCAATGAAAAGACTCTGAGTACCAAACCCTAATGATATCCTACATGTTTCTTCATTGGGAAAATGTCGCCCTCAATAACTCCAGCGCCAACAAACTTTGTTACATAAGCCACATCTGTGAATACCTGCCCTATTGCGCTGACCAGTATCAATGTGATCCATGGCCACTCACACCCTTTCTGCTTATCTATTACACAGCTACTAAAATGAAAAATAATCAAAATTGCAATGAATGAGCCTATGTCTGAAATTCATGTCAAACTTCAAAAAAACATCAACACACTGATATGGGTGTAGCCACTTTTCATCAATCCAGGTGTTGGTTTGCCCACATTCACGTCGGCGTGGTTGACCACCTACACATGTAACAAGGGCATCATTACCTTTCCACAGTCATCGATCAGTCCATTCGCTGGCCTTAAGCCATCCCCAAGCAAGATGCAATATCCACCTCTTATATTGCTGACTCACTCTCCAGATGAATAGCAAGATAGCATCCCAGAGTATATCACCAACATGGATCCCGCTTTCACATATCAATTGTGGTCATCTCTAGAGCATCATTTCAGCATCATCCTACATCAGACTACCGCTAACGACCCCTACCATCTAAGCAGCTTTGATGTCCTGCTGCAATAACTCATGTTGATTTCCACAACTTCCCTGAATCCTTCTCGGACTGAGGACTACTCCCAAGGACACCATTTTTGTCTTAGCAGCTGAAATGGTAAACAACGACCCATTGGTCATCCCAGCAGAAATTTTTATGCCTGCCACTAACTCCGAGGATCTCTAGTGCCTACGCCACATTATCAGGAAATTTACCCCCTGCCATCAGACTTACAAGTCCCCATCAAAGCAACACATACCAAAAGGCCTATATACCACAACACACATCATCGTGCGCATTGATGATTGCAAGCCGTTGCTTACGCCCTATACAGGTCCATTACTAGTCATCCATCGTGCTCTAAAATCTTTCTTCCTCAATGTTCCTGGTAAAAAGGATTGGACCACCATTCACTGCTTTAAACCTGCTTGTTCCTGCTAGTAATTTTGTAAAGTCACCAGCCAACCGTTGAGATACTACCATTAGAGAGTTATTGAGACCTTTGACTGGCCAGGTAGTACTACATTGAATACCCCTCTCTCTGGTTACGGCTCATTTCATCTTTGTCGACATATACAAAGAAAAGTTTAGCTTATTCCCTACACATTCTCCTCTTTCCTCATAAACTTGACAACACTGAAATTACCAAACAATTCTTTCTCTCTAAAGAAGTTAACTACTGCTCTATAATTTTTCAGAGGCTACTTTTCTCTTGACAAGGGTAAAAGAGACTTTAGCTATGGTAAGCAGCTCTTCTAGGAGGACACTCCAAAATCCAGTCATTTTTCTTTAGTCTTGGGTAGTGACAGAGCCACTGTACCATGGTCTTCCACTGTCGTTGATTAGAGGTCTTATGCTTGAGGGTACACTCGAGCATACTATTCTATCGTTTCTCTTCCATTAGTTATTTTGAAATTTTTATCCTCATGTTATTTTCAAGTTTTTATAGTTTATATATGAAAGATTTATTTCAATGTTATTATTGTTCTAAAAATTCTCTTGCAGTTTTTCTTTATTTCCTTTCCTCATAGGGCTATTTTCCCTGTTGAGCCCTTGGGCTTATAGTATCCCGCTTTTCCAACTAGGGTTGTAGCTTAGAAAGTAATAATAATAATAATAATAATAATAATAATAATAATAATAATAATAATAACAGTAGAATTCTCTGGAGCATGTCGCTTTCTTTCAAATGCATGTTGGCTTTAGAGGGAAGCCAAGTAATGCATGGGCAGTAAGCAACATCCGTATGAAGAAGGATGCCCTATAATCGTTTCTTCAATACACCATCTGTTATTTCAATGATTCTCAACCTAGGGTCAGTGGACCGGTGCTGTTCTGTGATGTATGGTCTCCTGGTCTGCCAAATTGCTCCACTTGTTACTTATGATTTCATTCATAATCTAAGAAAAATAATAATCTGTCTTTGAACTACGCAATAAGTTGGTAATATCTTAGAAAGAAAACCTGACTAATCAAATCTGTTTTAGGATATAACTAGGTTGCTGTGGCTGTTTCTGAATCAGCTTGAGTTATTATTACATGGCAGGAAAGATTAAATTTTTTAAAGCCACATAAGATTGACAGGTTAAAAAAGAAATTGTTTGTTGGTTATAATAGAATCGTCAGAGAGTTCTTTGATTTGTTTTTCATTGTTGTCTCAATTGTTAATAACCAGAAACATGAGTTTGATATTGATTAGTTTGAAACGTATTGTTTCCAACCATTTAAATTCTCTTTCTGAGCATTTTCTTACTTGCTTTCGTGATGAAGAGGACCCACGAACAGAAAATGAACGGTTTCATAGTTCTTTCTCAAACTAAAATAATAACATATGAATTTACTGCAAGAGTATCAGCTAAATTTACTGCAAGAGTATCAGCTAAATTTACTGCAAGAGTATCAGCTAAATTTACTGCAAGAGTATCAGCTAAATTTACTGCAAGAGTATCAGCTAAATTTACTGCAAGAGTATCAGCTAACTGAGTTGTCAAGTGATCACGGATTAGAATCTCTGTATAAAGGTACCTTAATACTACCTGCATTTTGAATTCATTCAAAACTGTGGAGAATTTCATGAATTAGTTGCTGCTGATTGAAATTGTTAATACCATTCTTTTCAACTTACCTGCGTGAAGCAGGGTTCTCGGTACTGGTTTTACTAAAGACTAAATATAGAAACACACTGAATGTAATATTGCGGTTCATCTTGCACTTAGTGACACTGAACCACGTCTTGCAAAACTTGTTTCAGCAAACCAAGGACAGAAATCTAACTTATAACTGTAATGTTGTATGTATTTTAATTGCCTTAATATTTGAACCCTTGGGTATTTCTAAATTATAAATACACCGAAGAATCGGGTTAAATTATGTATTATGATAGTTCTGCTAGTTCTGCGCATACATAAACTTATATATAAAATTTGAGTGGTAAGTTATGGAGCATGGTTTAGATAAATGTATTTTCTATTGCTAATATGTGTAACGTAGTTCTTATTCAATTTATCAAATATGAACTATTACATTTTGGTGTATTGATAATTCCTTTTTCTTCAACCATGTAATGCATTTTATTTGGAAATTTTGACTTTTTAATCAATATGCTTTCAATAATGTGAAACATGTAATATACGTTATGATCTCATGACATTCTCATGTAAATATTCTAAATGAAGGGGAAAAAAAAATGGAATGTGTTAAGGACATGTACATTTAGTATGCCTTTGGTTGTATTTGATGTTTATTTGACCATCTAAATGTCAGTGTATACCTTGATGTATGCACTGGTCCTTATTTTTTTTTTTTTTTTTTTTTTAACTGGCCACTGAAGTTGAAAAGGTTGGGATCCATTGTTGTTATTTTACTCCACGGAAAAGAAATCGCTAAATGTAAGAAACTAATTTAAACTCTAATGTCCTTCCATTGTCATCTTATCTATTTTCATGCCTATGTCAACCTTATCGACAAAAACCATTGATTGTAAACACACAATTGCCACCCTTATGTGACACCTGGGGGGCATATAGATGCCTTTGTTGTCTGCAAATAAAGTTAGTTGTTAGGATCCTGTCCTCGCATCAATACTTCACAAATCTTCGGAGAGTGAAAACGAAAATCTCTTCTACATTGCTCCTGCTCCTGTTCCTCTGACTGCAGTTCCAGCCATGGACTCATGGCTTTTATCAGAGTTAGCTTACATTGGACAATAAAAATACACATCAACAAGAAGGGTATGATAAGAAAAATTTAATTACATGTATTAAGATTTTGTAATTAAATTTCTATTGAAATTTCTATTGTAGTGTATTTCCATTGTCAAAGTAGTGCTGCTGAAAGCCATGAGTCAATGATAAATCTGCAGTCAGTCGAATAAATGTAAAGGAGCAACGTAGAAGACGTTTTCGTATTCATCCTCTAAGCGTTGTCGTGAGATAACAGAAGCCACATGTGCATTCATATACAGTATATTGATAGTTACATACGTCAAAGATCTTATCGAAGAAATATATATATATATATATATATATATATATATATATATATATATATATATATATATGTATATATATGTGTATATATATACATATATATAAATATATATATACACATATATATACATATATATACGTATATATGTGTGTATATATAGACATATACATACATATATATATATACATATATATATGTATATATATATATATATATATATATATATATATATATATATATATATATATATATACCACACACGATTATATGCACCGATTTCAAATACCGACTTGCTCACTATCATAGTTTCGAATGCAATTAACCTTACTATGCAATGCTACGATTGCTTGGATAGACCTATCCCAGTTCCAGTAATATGATGAGTTTAATTAAACGTTATCTCTTCAGTAATTGGGGCTTATAGCTTACTAGCGTGTGTAGATTCTAAAGTAAAGGAAATTACTTCTTGAATCATTTCCTATATAGAGAAAATGAGAGGAAATAATTTCTTTCAATGTCTCACGGATTTTATTTTTCACTACGATAGTATTTAAATATGAACAGATTTTCCCATATAAAAACCTTTTTGAATTATTCTTGGCAGATATTATATACAAAGTTTTTAGTGCTGTGTAAAAGTTCTTATGCCAGATATAATTCCGAGTAAAGTTTTATTAATCTTTTATAATATTTAATGTCAGGGATACTAGCCCTAGGGTATGGGAAAAATAGTTTTCCAACTCTATGGAATTCATACTCTCGATAATTCTACTTTTACTATGAAAAAAAAATTAATTATATTAAGAAATTTTAATCTTTAGTTTTTTTTTTTCAAGCTACAGTACTACTATATGTTAATTCCGTGTAAATTTTTCTTTTCTGTAGGTTGATTTCTACTCGTATATGTACATATTGTAGTTTTTAAATTGCGCCAAAGCCTCATGATATATATATATATATATATACATATATATATATATATATATATATATATATATATATATATATATATATGTATATATATGTATATATATGTATATATATATATATATATATATATATATATATATATATATATATATATATATATATATATATATATATATATATATATATATATATATTATATATATATATACAGAATATACAATCAACATATGATGCCCTTCCCAATATCTTATTTTGGGCAAGAACTTAATTAATTCCTGTTTACTGACATGAAATCGATTGGGAGTGAATTGTCTATTAGGTCACGCAGTATCGAACACTGTAAAGACATTTCCCAGATCGATGTTCCCTTTAGATCTTGACTGGTTTATAATTCATAATATAAATATAATCTTCATTTAAGTTTCTGTTAATCAGGTGACTTTAACAAGTTTCCCTATGATTATTTCTACTGAATAAGATGGTAAGTATAAATATTTTATATTATCCTCAAGTAGATATTTAGTTCCCTCCAATCTATTTCCCATTCAAATAGTGTGGCCTATTGCGATCTCTCATTTTCTTTCTTTAGCCTCAATAATTAACAAGACACTGAATAAAAGAGTCAATTTGTACTATCCACAATAAAGAAAAGCCATGTTCATTCATGCACTCCTTAGTATCACATCATACGTTTTTCCCGAAGACTAATTTTCTCGTTAAAAACTATCCAAAACTGTAAGCAATTAAGGAGAGATAACTAGATGAATCGTTGGATTTTCATGGGATAATGACACAGATGAACAAATACCTAGTCTCCTCATCTAACAAAAAAAAAAAAAAAAAAAATTCTGGATCACTGATTGAACAGTGGTCTATTCAAACGAGTTGATGTAATAAATATTTGGTCCTTGTTAATAATGAAATTAAGATAAATATGACTGACAATTCCCAAAGATACAATAATCGTATGAGAAAATTATACTGACATATGCGAGCGCGTTTTTTTTTTTTTTTTTTTTATTTACTAACAAGATAAAACGACGATATCTCGTGTTTCTAGGTGCTTTTACTTTAATCTCAAGCTTAAGGGTCTATAGATGTGGGATGGTTACATTATTATGAATACATTAAAAAAAATGTGCCTATCTTGATATGAATATTATCTTTATAAGCATATGAAGATGCTTATAAAAATTACATGCTTGATCTGAATAAGATTTCTCCCTCCAAATACTTTTATAGATATGAAGAAAAGTTTCCAATATACTCAGATATATTTCCCAAAAGTTTTATTCATGCAAATATCTTGTTCATCCTATTCAAATATTAAGTGTCTCAGATGATTCAGTAATCTTTACTCATCTTTTTTTTTCTTTTTCTCTATTTTATATTCCTTTCCCCTATAAATCCTTGGCCATCACAACATTTCCACGACTCGACAAAGCTCCTCCACAATAGAGGGATTACCTCTTGTGTGTATTTCAAAGCCGTTCAATTCACTCGAATGAACCGAATTCCGGACTGGGGCTATCGAGCCTGGTAGATGCCTGACTCGAGTTCTCTCCTCTCGCAGCACAGGGAAGAGGATGCAATGGAGGCCCCATGATTGGTACCGGCTCCATCACGTGTCTATTCTGGGACCGACGACTGGAGTTCGTTCTGAGCTCTTAGATATCGTACTGGAATACCAAAAGGGGTTTTGAAAATCTCTTTTGCTCAGCGAGTTGAAAAAAGGATGAATCCACGTCTGTCGAGCCTAAGAAGTTGGGGGATAGCAAGGGAAGGTGGGAGGTGGGGGTGAGACCCTCGTTTTGAATATGAGCTCAAAGACATGGAAACTGGAAATGTATTTTTGTTTTTCTATTGAAAGAAATCATACTGATGCGTTCTGTGGAGGGAGGTTCTTTGAGAGGCCTAATCGAGAGATGAAAGAAACTGAGATTAATTCTCTATTTGATGAGAAGAAAAGAGGGGGTGGGTTGTTTATCTTTCATACGCTCTCCCTTTTCCATTTTACTTGTGGATTTGGCAGAGATTGTTATCATACCTGGATTTTTATACAAAGAGCAAAGACTTGGGTTTTTTTTTCTTCTCGTTCGGCTTGATCTTTTACTTTTTTCAAGTCTCAACCAGATGACTTTTTTTGCTATACTTTTATTTTCGAATTTCTTTTCCGATATTTTTTTTCCAAGTTAAAGCCAACTATGATATTTCTCTCTAGTTTGAGTATACATCCATTATTTTTCATTTCGTGATTTAACATCTTTCTGTAATCTTCTCAGAGTAACAATCACTATCACTTTTTACAGAAAAGATACAAGTTTCCATTCCATACTTTTTAACACAATTATTCTTTCTAATAGAATCTAATTTAACGTCGATAAGGAAAAGTTCTTGTCCTTATTACCATTTTACTGAAGTTAGAAATACAATCGATCATATTTTTACTAATGGTGGAGAGTTTCTAATAAATACAAGATGCGATCATGTTAACATTACTTAAAGACAAGAGCATATAACCTCTTTGGCCAATACACCGAGACTAAAAGTAACCCTTGCTAGTAATAGAAGGAAGAAGAAAGAAGATGAAAGCTGCCAGGGAAGATATGACCAGCACTTGTTGCTTATCAGGGTCCTTTGTTCTCGGGACGGCTAAAAGCTGAAAAAAGAAGATTTATGGAGATAATGATTTTTTTATGGTTTCTTGAAGGGGCGGCGAGTAGAAGGAAATGACTCAGGCATAAGTTATCAGCATTTTAATTCCACGGGGAACCAAAGCAATAGAGAGAAAGGAAGTTTAATAGGGAAAAGGTGAGAAGCGACACTGTGGAAGAGGGGTGTATAATGGAGAGCTTGTGCAGACATTTGTATATCTTATTACATGAATTTTTACTTTTAGTCATAAGCCCTTGTATATTCAATAAATGTTTAGAACTAAGACTACACATCAAGCAGCGTTCTTAATATAGTTAGTTTTACTCGAGTTCTAATGGCAGTTTTGGATTATTAAGACAACCTGGGTAAGAGAAAAGTTTCTTGTAATCATTTGAAATATTTCACCAAGACTAATGGAAATGGAGTGAAAACTTTGTAACACGATAGATGAGCTGCTTTGTTATGACCGCGGGTAATGAAAGGAGGGAACAAGCAGAAAACTTTTTGGGGATTTTGGTTTTGCAATTCGAAACACTGTCTAGAATATGCAAACTCCTTTGAAGTCCGAAAGTTCAAAGGTCATTCATGAATGGCGGAGGCAAGGGATAGGAAAATGTCTCACAGACAGAACAATGCTCTACAGACTGACCATATATTATACATGTGATCAATGCTCAAAGGCCTCGCCATAAAGCTAGGACCAAGGAGAGCCAGGGCACGGCTGCTGATGACTTAGCAGATAGGCCAATAGACTTTCCAAACCTCCCCTTCCCCCCACCACCCCATTTCTAGCTCACAAGGATAATGAGATTGCAAAAAATATTAGAACCTATCGAAGTAGGGCATGTCACGAACTCTCGTCCAACAGATTATTAGGCACAGACGTTTCCAATAGGCCTTGAAAACACTATACGAAGTAGAACTAGTCGGTGTGGCACCGGTCACCTCTTGAAATACTAACGGTAGAGAGTTATCAGGTCCTTTGAGTGGCCTAATATTATAGCATTGGATCCATCTCTAGTTACAGTTCATACTTCATATACCTACATGTATACCGAATAGTCTGGCATGTTCTTTGCACATTCTCCGCTTTCTTCATACACATAACAACGCTAAACAAGCAAAATAAACAGTTGATCACTCAAGTGGATAACTTTTTCCTTGGATGTTCCAGTCGACGGGACCAGAATAAATATCTTTAATTTTGTTTTACGATTATAACGTAAACAAGATCTACGGCAAAACTAGATTATTAATTCTGCAACATGGTTTGAAATGTATTCCCCTTTATATACATGGCCCCAAAATAAAGCACCAAGTAATAAAAACAAATAAAAGTATTACATGCGCTGCATATGAAAGCTTAATATCAAACGAAACTAATTCGATCACATGGCTACTAAATCTACAATTCAAAGCTACGTTGTATGATATTGCAAACAGACCGTAACTGGATTCACTATTTTTTGTTTTTTTGTTTTTTTACTTGACCTCTGGTAATTTTGAGTGATGTCGTCCGTGGAATGGTGAGATACCGGTAAGCATGGCATCGTGAATTGCTTACCTTGAGAGAGATTTGCTGTTTCTCATTAAACATGCATGATGTACGTTTACCAAAGAGAATAGGTCATAGGTAGAATTCCATTTAAAACATATATGTATCATTTTGCTGGTTCGTTTGCTCCGATCACTATGTAACAAAACGTAGCGTACATAGTATTAGGAATTCTAGTTGTCTTCGGAGAAATACTGAAGGACTTTTCATTCATTACAATTTATCTACTGTTATTTTACATACTTGACATTCTAGTGCTGGGTTTTATTTTAGATTTAGAGGAAGACACATATAAAGAGATGTCACTGCTTTTTTTACTTCATAGGTGAAAATGGTTCAGAGTAGAAGTTGATTTAATTGTTTATATCCAGGATAGTAATTAACATTGGAAACCATGAATGAAGAAAATAACTTAGTTCTAATTAAAATAAGTGTGTTTTCTAATCCCAGTTAATTTGTAGGGTATTGTTATGTGTGCCTTTGTCATTATTCAGATATATATATATATATATATATATATATATATATATATATATATATATATATATATATATATATATATATCAACCACAAAAATTGCACTCGTTTCTAGTCTACCGCAATAAAAAAAGCTTTGGATATATCCTTATTCATATATATATATATATATATATATATATATATATATATATATATACATATACATATATATATAAATTTATATATATATATATATATATATATATATATATATATATATATATATATATACAATCCTTCTATTTATTTTACTGCATAGATACTGCATTTTATTATAGGACTTTTAAGTTTATTCTCTATACCATGGTTTTTTTATTACACTGATATGAACTTATGCTATTTATACATATAAAAAAATATCATCGTTATGTTCACACCTCCTCCTATAAGTAATATAAGATTTCCTTTTTTACTATCTCTGTTTTTGACAAACTTTTAAATCTATAATATTCATAATAGCATAAGAACTAAATCATCATCAGTAAAACTCTACTACATAATCTAAAATCTATAATGGAATTGATGTGGGATACAATGCTATGCCACCGCGTTTTTACGTTTAATCTGAATTTTAAAGCAATGAAGCCAATAACGTTTACATGTGTATAACTTTTTATTCTCTAAACAGAAATAAGCATTTCCTCCTAATGCATTTATTACAATCGACCGACAAAAATGAGTATAATATATATATATATATATATATATATATATATATATTTATATATATATATAAATATATATATATATATATATATATATATATATATATATATATATATATATATATGAAGTCTTAAAGAATTCACTTCTTAAGAATTATTGGTAAAAAGTTAAACGTTTTATAAAAGAAATTGCAAGCAAAGCTCCTAAATTCCTAGAGCACCTCTTTGATTCCTGGGAAGAAATTAAAAATGAATCAGGAAAACTTTATCATATGTAAATACCAAAATTTTCAAAAGATAGGAAGATTAAAGATGAATTGAATAAACTCCGGAAAAAGCTACCCGAACCTGAACATGGAAATATCATCACAGCGTACCTGCACATGGAAAACCAGTTTTTTTTTCTTTTATAATTTTTCCGTCATTGTTTCTATATCCTGGAATGGAAAACAACTGCAAAAAAGATTTAATTCCACCAACAAAACTTCTATTATTTTCACACCCAAATAAATTGAGTCTCCCATTGCTGAAAATAATAGTATTTTTGGTCTTGATATTTTTGGTCAATATAACATGAAATAAAAGATATAAAGCTGGGGATTGAAATTCCAGATATATAAACACCAATTCCTCAAAATTTTCTGTACTGTAGTTAAAATACTGGAAAATAACTTGCAATATTTCAAAAAATATATCTTTCGAACGATTTGAGCAAAAAATTGTTTTATATACATATTACTATTAACATGAAACGTCTTTTGCACTCTAGATATATAAACACCCATTCCTCAATGTTTTCTACATTGTAGTTAAAATACTGGAAAATAATTTGCAATATTTGAAAATAAATATCTTTTGAACGGTTTGAGCAAAAATATTTATATACATATTACAATAAACATGAAACATCTTTTGCATAAAATAAGGTTAAAAAAACTTGATTAGGGTGGTATCATGAAATACCTATGTCTTAGGAATATTTCCTGAAAAGAGAGGAAATACCGTAGAGGCAAATATTTTGCAACTAAATAGTTGTTAGGTGCTAACATATAGGCGAAGTGAATGTAACTGACTTTATTTAACAAGATATCGAGCTTATATACAAACGGCTGAGGGGATCAATGCCACAAAATTCCAAAGTGTAAAACCTGCAATGGTAGTCTTAATCAGATTTTTGTATTATGAGTACGAGAGAGAGTGGAGATGAAAACCAATAACATACAAGGCACCAGTGTGCACAAAATACACACGCATTACATGGCTCCACCCTAAAAAAGACATTAGTTGGAAATAGGGTCTCCTAACCTAGAGAGGCGAACTGTTGGTGGGTCATCTTGCAGGAGATACGCAGGTTTAGGTCCTCAATGGAGTCCTAGTTTTCTTTGCCACAAATGTTAATTAGGAAAGCCATTGGTTCATGATGGATATCAAGGAATGGGCCTGTGTAAGGGTACGTTAGCAATAGCTAGCAAGTGTTGGGGCATACAAAGACATGCATTGAGGTGTTTAAATCTTCTGGTATGTGTTGGTTTCCTGGGAGTTTGTAAGTCTGGCGACAGGGAGTAAATTTCCCCACAATGTGACGTAGGGTCTGAAGATTGTTGGAGGAGGTTGCAGACGGGGAAAAAAAAATCCGCAGGGAAGACCAACGGATAACTATAAACCATTAAAACTTCTAAGACATCTAGGGCAGGCTTAGGAATGGTCCTTAATTGAATGAGGACTCAGTGAATCTGAGTAAACCAGTTGGAGTCTTTTCAGTGGGACATAAAAATAGCTTTGAGGGTGTGATGAAAATATTCAACCATTCCGTTGGCTGCAGTGTTGTAGGAAATTGTCTAATGTAGAGTGATGCCCAGGAGATTTGCTAAAAATGTCCACAACTGACAGGTAAAACTTGTACCCCTGTCAGAAGTAATATGCACAGGAATGCAAAATCTTGGTATCCACCTTGAGAGTAAGGCAGGTGCACATGAGGCGGACATTGCAGCTTGCATGAGGATGGCTTCAAGCCAATGAGTGGAGCTGTCAATGATGGTAAACATTTAATGGTGTCTTTGTGATGTGGGTAAAGGACCTACTACATCGACAGGTATGCAAGCAAAATGACGCTGAGGGTGAGGAAAGGTGACCACTCCTGAATCCGTGTGTTGAACCACTTTTGAAGTTTAGCAGGAAGTACAGGCGTGGACACAATCCTTAGCATCCATAGTAATGTCGTGCCAAATGAATTTTGTCTTCAGTAACTGTACAATAGACTGGTGCAAGGGATGTGAGAAGCCATGGATGAAATCAAACATCAGTCAGCGCAAGGGGGCAGGTATCCTAGGTCATGGCCTAACAGTACTGTTGTCACAAAGGAAGGTGGCGTTAGAATTGTTCAGGGCTACGTCTTCCAGGAGGGATGCGCAGGATGTCCTACATGCTTGGTACTTTGTATCCTTTTGTCGGACTTCTCCCAACATGTTGTGATCCAATGTGTTTCTTGACAGGACATTGGCAATAGAATTCATTTGCCTAGGAATGAGGTGAATGGTGCAATTTATTCAGCCACAGCAGAGAGATGTTGACGTTAGTGGGTGGACCAGGCTTTTGACTATCGAGTGAAGTCGTTCACCAGGGGCGTGTGGTTCATGCAAATGACGAAGGGTGTACCCTCTAAGAAGTGGCAAAAGTAATGGACAGACAAATGAACCTCTAGCAATTCGTGGTCGAAGGTAAAGTAGCAAGATTCCGCATTGGACAGTTTTCTACTGAAAATGACAATGAGTTTGGCGAGCAGTGTAACACCTGCTTGAGTATTGTAGTAATGGTGACGTCGTTGATATTGATGAAGAGAAGGCGAGTGACAAATGGCATGGGAAAAAGGAGAGCAGCAACAGTCGATAGGGCATTCTTTGAGTTGCAGTAGGCCACATCCTTAAGGGGACCCCACTTCAGGCCTATAGGTATATTCTTGAAGAAGGCATAAAGGGGGTCAAGAGTGGTAGCAATAGTTGGCAGGAACCAATGATAATAGTTTATCACTTCTAGTGGAAAGATGTTGTCGGAAGTGAATAGAGCTCTAAGTTGATAAACATGTTCTTTCTAAGATTTGTGAAGTGAAGAAAGATAGAAAGTAGAGAAAGCTCTATATGTTACATTGAATATATGTATGTCTGAATAAGTTGGTGAATGTGAGAGTCAGTGCTACGAGGGCAACCATGATATTGAAGAATGGTGGAGACATAGAGCAAATATGAAAATGAACAAAGGCGTATTTGAAGTAAAAACAATAAAATAGCATTGTTTTTCTTTTCCAAAGAAAACACCTATTTTGAAATATGAAACGTTTATAGCATTTGTCAACATTTGGAAACGGTTATAGCTTTGTCAGACTTTTACTGATCTTATCCACCTATATTGATATGAAAAAAAAAAAGAAAAAAAAACATGCTATATCTAAATGTGCCCTCTGTTCTAGTGCAAACTCGACTGGCTTGCTTACTGGAAGTTCTGACACAAATACTGATTTATTTTGTCGGTCGTATTTTTTCAATTCCTTTTTTTTTACGTTTATAGGTACATCCTTTTTATATGAAATATATTGTATTTTACTCTTCAGCTCCTTTATTGTTTTGCATTCTATTCAAATATACTTTTTTTCTCGTAGTTCAGTGTCGGAAACGATTTTTACAAATATTTTTATATGCTCTTGATGTTGATATGAAGTTTATGCATTTTAAACGAATATTTCTTTTTTTTACACTGCAATTCCCTTTTATACGTAACTATTTTTGCTTGCCCTGAAAAGGACAACTAACTGTTTTTCAATCACGCGTCTGCCTCCCCACACAATCTCACTCACTCACTGCTTGACTCCATTTACTAAATTGTACCCTTGGGCCTTACTGCTACGCTTTTACTTGCCCTTAAATTATTTTGTATTTTTACTTCCCATAACGAGAAAAGTAATGATAATAATGATAATGATATTGAAGGAAGTATTTAATTTCGCATATAGCTACTGTGAAAGTCCATTATGATGAACAACTGCGTGTATGATAATAATGCATTGATATTACCATAATTAAACTTGAAATCTTTATTATATAGCTACTGTGAAAGTCCATTAATATGAACAAATATGAACAACTGCTTGTATAGTCATAATGCAGGGATATAACCATAATTAAACTTGAAATGCAAATTCTCATTCAATACCATAATTATTGGGAATTCAAAGTTTATCTAACTTTGCTCTCAGTATTTGTAACCATTGAGGTCATCTCCACTTCCGACAAAGATAACTTCTCTGGTTCATGAAAAATCTGCCACTATTCTGTCCTCCCCCCCCCCCCCTCCCCCCCCACTTTTGTATATTCATGTCACCCCAAATAGAGGGACGATGCATCCAGTCGAGTTAAAAAAATGTCAGCATAATGGCCTTTCCTATTCTCTAAATTTTATACTTCCTTAAAAATATATTCACATTCAATGATCCTACAATTAACTTTTGAAATTGGGTTTTAAGGATTTTCGGAGCTGAATTTAGTAGAACAGATTTTGTTTCCTTTCATGCCTAGCAGATATCCAATATTTTTTGAGAGACGACATATTGATCATGTTAATGAAGTACCCAACATTATTTCTGATAGAGCTTCTCGGTTGTGTTGTTATCAAATAGTAAATGCCAACCAGATGGAATGTTTAGTTTACCGGTTTTTTCCTCTACATATATTAGGAATCCTTAGATACTATTTTTCAAATCATCATAAAATATTAAAATCAGGGAAATGTACATTCCAAATGAGATAATGTATTCTAAGAAAATTCACGAGTTTATTCTTGAACTCAAATAAATATTTACAGGTAATGATATATTCACTACTAAGCTTTTGAGAGACATTATAAAAATCTTAGAGAGATTTGACTTGAGAATCATAGTTTCATATAATGAAAAATTATAGTTAAATTTTAATCAATGCAAAATTAAGACAGACACACACACACACACACACACACACATATATATATATATATATATATGTGTGTGTGTGTGTGTATACATATTATCATTACTAGCTAAGCTACAACCTTAGTTGGAAAAGCAGGTTACCATAAGTCCGAGGGCTCCAACTAGAACACTAGCCCATTAAGGGAAAGAAATAAATAAACTATAAGAAAATTAAGGAATACTGCATATGATTATTAACAACGTTAAGAAGAATGATATATATATATATATATATACATGTATATGTGTAAATGCACACACACACACACATATATATATACATATATATATATATATATATATATATATAGGCTATAAGGGGAGACTCATGTCAGCCTGTTCAACAACAAAACATTTGCTGTAAGTTTGAACTAATGAAGTTCCACCGATTCAACTGGCCGATTAGGAAGATAATTCTACAATCTGGTCACAGCAAGAATAGAGCTTCTTGAATACTGTGTATTAGTGAGCCTTATGATGAAAAAGGCATGGCTGTTAGAATTAACTGTATACCTACTGCAGTACTACGTACAGGACGGTATACTCTGGGATGATCCGAATGGAAATGATGGTTAGTATTATAAAAAAAAAAAAAAAAATCCTTTGTAATAAGCACAGGAAACAAGGTATATGTATTATATATATATATATATATATGCGCTTGCGTTATCATATATGCACGCATATAGATATATATACATACTGTACATGCAAGGTCCTTTGATTACAGTTGGCGAGGTACACGCAAATGGGCGGGGTTACGTGACGTCACTAGTAGACCTCTTTGCCTACGGTCGAGGTTTGGCAGGAAGAGAATCTCAATTATTCGTGTTATCTGGCACACTAATTTTCTTCTAACCAAGGTCCTTTAAATGTACTCGTTTATCTAAAGCACCTTGCTTTTAACCATCGTGCCCTCACTTTGTATTATATTTGGAGGACATAAAGAGCAAAATGAGCATTGATTTGGGTATTCGATATTTCCGTTTCCCTGAGGAAAAAAAATTGTACATATACTTCCAAACGTGCAGATTACGTTAACTAAAAGTGTACTCTGATTTATTCTGTTTATTTTGAAACTGAAGACTATGCTGATGACATGAAGTAACGAATGTTGGGAATTGAATAAAATACAATGAAACAAGCAAAGTAAGTAGAGTAAAAAAAAAAGAGCAATCCAGTACTAATGAAACTAGTTAGTTTAGAAAAGGAAGGGGTGAAAACTTTGTTCACAGCAACTGAAATAAACAAGATATTTCAACCGATGCCAAGTCAAACAATCTGAAATGTTAGCCAGATATTTCAGATTCTGTTTTGTCATTGATGAAGACTAAACCATAAACAATGACGAAAAAAAACTTGCCAAAGAGACTGAGGTTTTATACATATCTCATGAAAATTTGAAGGAATTATGTTAAGAGGTTTGATGGGAAGCTGGAAACAACCTTGTTGGCTACTAACATAATGATTCCAAAACTGAGTTCTATCACTATGAATGCTGAAAATGCGTTCTTTGCCGTTGTGGCAATCGTAGGTCTGCTACGATAGTTTTTTCTAAAAAACCCATGGGCTAATAGCAATGGTCATATTTGCTCACACTCCCCATTTGATGAAGTTAATTAGAAATTGTATTTTTGTATCTTTTGGAAATTAGAAATTAGGAATCTGATTCCTGTATCCGTGAAATACAGGAATCTGATTCCTGTATCCGTGAAATACAGGAATCTGATTCCTGTATCCGTGAAATACTAATGATTATCTTATTAGAGTATGCTTTAGCATATAAAGTTAATGACACATCAGGGGCGTACAAACACAGCGTATAAAGTATGCTGTGCAACTATTTTAAAATCCAGGGGCAAAGGCGTTGTACATTTTGGAGGAGACTTACTAGGGAGCAACAACAGGAAAGAAACTGTCAATTTCAAAGCTACACTGAACAAATTATTCGATGTCATGAATTTATCTATAATGTCCAGTGAGATTAAAGCCCGCAACGCATTTGGGATAAATTTGGATATCAAAAAAAAAAAAAAAGTGTTTAACAAAAAATGATTGATGTTATGCTGGGAATGAAAGTAAAGAACCCTAGATTTAAATGCTTTTCCAAATTCCCCAAAAAGCATGATATGATCTTGCCACTTAATGATTGGGCGACATAACAAGCCAAATAAACGCATGTTATTTCTTTTATTATGACGCAGAAACTAAATCAAAACTGTCTTTATTTTCTTAATGCATTAGGCAAGTGAGGAGTTCACATGATCATACCAATGTGAATTAGTTAATTTTAAACATAGATCGAAACAATTTATGCTATGTAAGGATATTGAATTTGTTAGTGATAAAAGAAAAGAAAACCTTGACAATTTATCATATGAATGGAAACATACTTGATAAACCTTTTCATGGGAGGGAGCTGGCCTTGCAAATATGTGCGAGAAAGATAATTTATAGGGCCTCGCAATATTGTTTGGATCGTAAGAATGAAGCAAGAATTTCTGAAGGAAATGGTTCTCATTTAATATCAGAAATCAGGACACAATAGGATTTGTCATCGAAGAAAAATCTTTAGGATTATAGGTGGATATGTAGAGAGAAGTTTCTTTTAAATATCGAAAATATAGGCTACATGTGAAAAGCAGTCATAGACATGCGTCCATTATATAAGCGAAGGAAACTCTGTGCCCCATCAGACGTATTTTTCTATAAACTAAAATCTTTTAGAGAAGTTTTTACAGCAATACATGACAATGGTTTTAGACCAAAAACGGATTGTATAAAAACAATGGAAACTAAAATGAAATCATCTGTATTTGGTGTTCCTGACGATACTGTTGATTCTTTTTATTGGGGGAGGCAAATATCACTGTTTTTAAGAGTGCGGCACCTCAACAACATAATTAACAAGAAAAAAGAAGATAAAAAGACTTGCAGGACTACAGTAAGAAAAAAAAACATGAAAACAGAAACTTTATTTTCCCAAAGGTGCCTGCAACCAACTCTTATAACTTAATTCCGCCTGCATTAAACTGTCATCATTGAAAATTCATCATACCAAAACAACTTCCACTACAATAAACCTTTCCCTCTTTTTAAAGGATTTGATACCCAGGACAATGTTCTTTGCATTTATCCATACCTCTATGCAGGGTTAAATGTAAATCAATACATTCAAGTACAACCTTGTTCCCTGGATAGGTATCTTTTTGTCCAATAAACACTTGTTAAAAGGCATAAGATTGTTATGAAAAGACCATTCGTTGAAGCAGGGTTTGCCATAGAAAAATCTATATTGAAGGTGAAAGAAAATAGAAATATTAAACCTTAAGAAGTAGTTTACTGAAAAGTTATCCTTCCATCTTGTTATCAATTACTTGTCAGAGGAGACTGTTCGATGCATGACATTATGCGCAATGGTGATACATTTTTACTCACTGGCGAGCCAGCCTCTTATTTAAAAGACCATGCTTATGATGATATATATATATATATATATATATATTCATATATATATACATATATATATACATACATACATATATATATATATATATACACACACACATATATATATATATATATATACATACATATATATGTATATATATACATTTAGATATATATATATATATACATATATATATACATACGTATACATATACACATATATATATTTATACATATATAAATATATATACACATATATATATATAAATATATATATATATATATATATATAGATAGATATATTTATTTATATAATTTTGATAAATTCAACAATACAGTATATCTATATGCATATATATATATATATATATATACATATATATATTGTATATAAATACATATATATATATGCGAGTGTGTTTACATATACAGTACATACATATATATATATATATATATATATGTATGTATGTATGTATGTATATATATATATATATATATATATGTAAGTATATATACATATATATATATATATATATATCACTAACACTCGTGAATCTCTCTTTTTACAAATAACTCACAAATACATAATAATATCGAATTCATTGTGCCACTTAATCTCAAACCTACAACAAAATTCCTTTAATGGTAGACATTTATGTTCCGCCTATGATTCAAACCGCAGCGGTGATAGAAATAAGTATAAACAGTAAGACTGTCCAATCGGTAATGAAGATAGATACGAGTTGATCCCTACTAGATTCTATTTAATCCGGTCGAATTACATATATGATAACAAAACCAATGTTGTCTGAATAGGAAATTTTAACTAGAGACTGCAATGTACAATCTATACAAAAAACATATTACATAATGTTGAAATAACATATAATGAATAAGATTAATATCTTTTATCATAAAGAAGAGTACGTATTACGTAACTCAACATGAGCAAACAAAAAATTTCATCCAACCTAAATTTGATAATCTGATTATGAATATTCTATAATAAAATGGAAGTGAATATAATTTAAAGACAAACAGAATGAAAGACCAACCTGTTTTCTCATCTTATGAAATCATTGCCATTAAATTCAGTTATCGCTTTCAAAACAAGTTGACAGCATTTTAACTTTCTCCTTAGGAATAGTTTGAAGCAACGACTGTCACAATTTGCAATTACATTCACAATAATAAATAAAATCAGATAGATCTAGACTGGAAGGATCGGAATTTAGTGATTATTACGTTTGGATATGACACTTTCTTTCATATGTCCATTAACTCTATTACGTTTTGATAGGACACTTCCTTTCATATGTCCATTAATTCCTATAAATGAAGAAGAATTTATTCTACACACTTGTCTGGTAACATTTATCTCGCCTCTTCTTACACTGTTAAAAAAACCAGTAATTTTAATTGGAAATTGTACGTAGAAATATACTGTTGTCAGTCGTATTTCAGTAAAATACAGGCGACCGTAATATTACCATTCTATTGTTATTATCTTTTACAGGTTGGTGATCTCAATATCATTCCATAACGTCAATATATCCGTTTTTGAAACGGTAAATGCCTAGCAACATTTATTCGAGGATTTTTACCGTTTTTTTTTTTTTACGGTAAATTTCTAACTGTTTTTACCGTTTTTTACGGCAAATTTCTAACCGTTTTTACCGTTTTTACGGCAAATTTCTAACAGTGTTTTTACCGTTTTTACGGCAAATTTCTAACAGTGTTTTTACGGCAAATTTCTAACAGTGTTTTTACCGTTTTTTTACGGCAAATTTCCAACAGTGCTTTTACCGTTTTTACGGCAAATTTCTAAATGTTTTTACCGTTTTTACGGCAAATTTCTAACAGTGTTTTTACCGCTTTTTACGGCAAATTTCTAACAGTGTTTTTACCGTTTTTTACGGCAAATTTCTAACAGTGTTTTTACTGTTTTTACGGCAAATTTCTAAGTGTTTTTACCGTTTTTTACGGCAAATTTCTAACAGTCTAGCTTATATCTATAATTGACCTGCTATCGTTATCTTCTTCATCTAGCATGGCTCATCGCGCTTCCTAAAGGTTGAACCGCAATGATGAGAGACACAAAGAGAATTCCTTCCTCGAACTCGCATTCCAATTGATATCTCAGTATGGAATGCTTGTATCCATGGGCACCGCTGTCAGTTTCCCTTATTCATTGATGGCGACGTCAAAGGAGATTAACTTGCTACATGCTATTAATACAAGGCATGGCTGGCTGCACCTGTTGCAACCACAACTGCTGCGGATATGGTTGAATCGACGTTATTATAACCATTGTCGTTATTACTATAAAGACTATTTTCATTATCAATATTATCGATGGTTCCTCTGGAGAAGATTTTCGTTTTGTTGAATTATTCTTTTTCTTTTACTATGTTCAAGTCATTATATTTTAAAGATTAAAGGAATAATGTTTTTTATGAAATTCTAGTTACAGAACGATGCTCTTTAATTACACATTTTTATCTTATGTTGCCTTTTCATTACCTTATAAAAGGGTGAATGAAAATTATACTTTACAATCCTTTATATTCTTTTGTAATGATAGATATGTTGCAACTTAATTCTGTATACTCTATGGTTATAGATATGTGAGTTTATGATATTCAAAAGCAATATATCCTTTAGAAATAAAGAATCCCTAGTAATTAATGAGCGATTAGGTTGCAAAGAATGCAGAGGACAAGCTTTAATAACCAAATCAAGCTCATGTAATTACTTAATTAAATTCAACACGTATTAATAATGATGAAAAATATTTGAGAATCCGAAATGAATTGAATATCATATACTGATTTTTTGCAAGATCTGATCATCAATACATTAAAAGAGGAATGAATCAACCAAAGTTTAGAGAATTCGCATCTTCCCTGAACAGTAGATGCATAGGTTGATAGCAAAAGCCGAGAAAGTCGTAAATACTTGAAAAAGGTTAGGGGAATTTGGGAGGAGAAAAAAAGGGGAAGCCATAAATTTGACTCCTCATGAACATTCAGGGATGCAATGACATTCCATTTGGATGTCCAGAACACGTGAAGGGAGTCTGTGGGGAAATAGAGAGAGGGGGGAAGGAGTCTATATCTGAAATTTTATGGGAGTTGAGATGAAAAGGCTTGGGTAAGAGGCAAAAGAGAAGTGTGCTGAGCGGGGGACGCCGGGAGTAAATGGAGTGCGAGGATGCAGGGAAGGGAATGGGAATATGGTTATGAGGGGAAGGAGTATTAATTGTTTAGGGAAATGGGCGAGAAGCCACCGACAGAAACCACTTTGCAAGTGACATGCTTTTGTATAACTCTTTGAACTATAATGCTGCAGATGATTTTGAATGGACAATTTCAATTATAAGGTGTAAAGTAGTTTCGGGTTCATCAGAAAATAGAAAACGCTTTTCACAATTTAGTTATTTAGAGATCTTGAGCCCATAAACTTGATTAAGTTTATATGGTATTGAAAAAGAGTAACTGATATGAGGCCGCTGAGGTATAAAATAGGCACAGACTACATTGACGGTTCACTTGAGAATTATGATATGAATAATAAAAAGCAGGAAAGAAAAGGATGCTTTTTCTTGAGTTGATAGTGTAATGCACATGCAGCAAGCACCTCACAAACAAACATAGAATAATGCCCTCTATACTTTTTCTTCTTACCAGCGTACGCAGCAACCGCCATAAGACCACACTTAATTTAAAGAATCTATTTAAAAGCTGTTGAATGTAATAGACAAATTACCTCGGCTAACGAAGTTGGGAGAAGGTTATGTTTTCGCTTGTGTTTGTGCGTTTATTTATTTGTGAACA
>NC_090750.1:67935497-67950497 GCF_036898095.1 Palaemon carinicauda | reverse complement strand
ATATATATATATATATATGTATGTATATATATATATATATGTATGTATATATACATGTATATATATATATATATATATATATATTTACATATATACATATATATTGTATACATATACTAGTATATATCTACATATATATATATATATATATATATATATATATATAATATATACCGTATATATAGACTTAATACAATTTTCATTTCAATATTAATACATATATACACATATATATACATATCCATATATATATATATATATATATATATATATATATATATATATATATTGAAGATTTTTACATTGTAAATTACATTGTTTATTTGCAATGGAATATATGACATATTTTTGACATTGGAACCTCATTAATGTTTAGTTAAATAAGATGGATGTTTAGTTAAATAAATTCATAATTAAGTTGAGCGCCTTTTATGTATACATATGTGAAAGTTTACTTAATTCTCTCAACTAATTGCATACATTTGATATTGGTAGCTGTTCTGATTTAAATATATTTTGATGATATTATGCAAAAGAAAATAAGGAAACAAGGACTTTCAAGAAACATTTTTTTTTTCTACAGAAGTGGCGTCACATTTCTTTTGGTTTGTTTGTACCTTTACTTGATAGCTGTGAAACATTGTTTGTTTCCCCTAATGTTTAAATCTTTATATATTTTCTATTTAATTGTTGGATCTGACACTTTACTTAGAGAACATTTTCTCGTGATCTTTAAATTCTTTCTTTAATAGCATCCAACTCCAGTTTTTTTTTTTTTTTTTTTTTTTTAGTTTAATACGTCTCCATTTATTCTTCGTTTCATAATTATTTTGCCATTATGGTTCCTTTCAGTAGATTAGTAACTAGTTACGCACATAATTCCAGCAGGCATATCTTCTCCAACATAAGGCTCACTACTACAGAGTATTCTAAAAGTTTCATTCCAACTGCGACCAAATAAACACGAAAGCAGAGGTAAATCCGCTTCTAGTTTATTTTTTTACTTATATTGACTCGCTTATTTCAATTAGCAACTTTAAAAATTGAAAACGAGATTGAGATATCTTAATATTTCATCTATATTTACTTTCCCATACAATTGACGTTTTCAAAACATGAATAGATGTCCCTTAGTCATATCCTTTAAATAATGTAGTTTGTTTTACGTCATTATTTTTGCTTTCTTAGTTTGATGAAGACAATATTAATTTCATTATAATATACTTTTTGTATATTTTTCTTGAATAATTCTATTTATTTTGTTTTTACTCAGGACCAGTACTTTCCCCTCCATCCTTCAATTTTAACTGGTTTCTTTGGTAAAATAACGCTGGTGGGGCTTACTGTCAGGCGTAAAGTACTTTTTATATCATCTCGCATTTCAATAGAAATAAAAATAATAATGAAGTAACTTGTTTGAGGCATTTTCTGATTGAAGTATTAGTGAGGCCTACTCAGTTTTAGATATTGCTGTTAACCCGGTGGAGCTGGTAACCCCATCGTTGATACACAATACAAGTTCTATTACTTGAAAGGTATTTAGTGGAGTTATTCATTTAGGATGCTTCAAATATATCAAAAGATTAACTTTCCTCATGAAGATGATCTTTACGTCAATAAATCAATACCCATCGTTTCATCATTCAAAATTCCACTTTACAAAACATACAATAAAAAAAAAATACTGAATATTTGAAAAAAAAAATTTAGAGAAGTACTTGATCAATAATTCAAAATGGGATTTAACTATCTGCTCTGTACGTATATTTTCGTCTTTCCATTTTCGTTTGTATATAATAACAAGAAAATGGGTTCATCATTTGCAAAGTAGTTCATTGACCAACCCCTCACTTTGTTCCCTCGGGCCTCGGCAATTAATGTATCTTTCTCTAGCTATATGGTCACTTCTGATAACCAGCCCCCTCGCATCCCGCCTAGCCCATCTTTTCACGCTCCATTTACTTCTCGGGGCACGTTTGGGAACTTTGATCCTACTTCATTAAATCCCTCTCAATCTTTTTTATTTATTTTGTACCTTCCACTACTCCCATAGAATTCCAGGTATGCTCTCTCTCTCTCTCTCTCTCTCTCTCTCTCTCTCTCTCTCTCTCTCTCTCTCCTTTCCTATTCATTGTTATCCTAATGGGGTGATCTCTCTTCTAAAGTTAATGAGAAGTTCAAGTGGCTTTACTTTCTACCAAGATCTTTCTCAAACTCTCTAAACTATTTACACCTTCACCAGACTCTCCTTATTGTTATTGTCTTTTCCATAACAGTCAGTTTTATTACATAAAACATTGGCACACATTTTTCATCAAATATTCCCCATTTCAATTTGATTTAACCCAATCAGAGGGAAAACGTTTGATATAAATCTTACCCTTTTGTAAATAGAAATAAAAAATAGGACCTTTTCAATATAAAAGTAATTGAATTGAAGGATTTAGCTAACAATATCGAAACTCGACAAGTGCATCCTACGTTTTTATATCCTACTTTATCTTATTACTTATTTGCATGTACTATATAGCCTACATTGAGATAATACTTACTATGGATTTGATTTTTAATTCTTTTATCGTTTGTTGCTTATAAGTGCTAAAGAGATGAGAGGCAGGACAATGTTCTGTACTGTATATGTATATGGCCAGGGCATAAGGCTTTATCTCCACCCAAGGGATGCCCAGCGAAAGCAAGGCAAAGGCTGCAGATGATCCAGCAGACAGACATATTGGAACCCCAAAACACCACTCCACTCCATCCATGGCTCACAAAGACTTTAGGGTTGTGAACAAGAGTTGATACTTTTTCGAATTGTGAGTAAGGTTCGACCTTCCCAAGGCCAATATATTGGCCTTGGACCTTCCGATCCTTATATCTCACATGACAAGCCTGAACTCCAGCAATACAGTATTGTATTTAACAATGAAATTGTCTAAATAATTTGATATACTAAAAAAAGATCAAGAAATCTAAATATGAATTAACAATATTGAGCATTATGAGCTACATATAAAAATTAAAGAAAATAAGATGTATGTTCAGTTTAATCATACACTTAATGAGAGGTTTCTTAATATAAAGTACTAAGATTTGAATATGAACTTCCGACAGAGAACTGACGCATTGCTAAAATATTTGCTCAAGGAGGAGAAAGAATGTCGACAGAATTTCATAAAAAATAAAAATCATATTTTTTTTTTTACCAATCTTCCTACCTTGCTTTTTCTAGAACATTCCCGCTTTCTAACTTTGAATGTTTAATTCCTAGAGCTAAATATTTAATAAGATACCTGATCATGCTTTTGTATTATACAAAAGAACATAAAATGCAGATAACGTATAATCTTCATTAGAAATATGCCAAAGAACTAGATCTAGGATTCTCTCTCTCTCTCTCTCTCTCTCTCTCTCTCTCTCTCTCTCTCTCTCCAAGCTAGGCTTAGAAAAAATTAGAAAGTTGTTCTTATATCTTTTTTCACGGGGAAATATTTCTAATAAAACTACAGTTGATATATATATATATATATATCATCATCATCATCTCCTTCTCCTATGCTTATTAACGCAAAGGGTCTCAGTTAGATTTCGTCAGTCGTCTCATACACTGACTAAATCCATACGGGATTCATTGGCTGTATTCATCAAAGGATAGCCAGTTCCTTGTGATGCGCATTGCCTATCTAAGGCAAATTTAGCTGTTTTTAGCTTTAATATCTCTCTCTCTCTCTCTCTCTCTCTCTCTCTCTCTCTCTCTCTCTCTCTCTATTTATGGGATTATAAGCAAGACGACTCGTTCACATTTTAAAAAGTACCCAACTTTCATACGACTGATAGCCTGGTTTAAAAATTGTACATATACTTTACGATTAATCAGGAAAATATTTTTTCTTCGGCTTGAATAAATAACTGTTCACTTCCCTCGCTAATGGAGTTACCCAGTTTAGGTAATTGAGTTAAGCCAACATTTTTTTTTTACGCATAAAATTACTTATGACCCCATGAACTGAAAAATTGAATAGTTCATATTTTTATTTAATGGTTGTAATGTTATGTTGCTGAGACATTACGAAGTTAAAGAAGTAGCCATTTCTCTTTCACTGCAGAAATTTCTTATATTACTATACAAATTGTATGAATAGATTAATCTAAATTGAACTATAATATACGCAATGCCAAACCTTTGTTTTTAAATGGGACGTGACAATGAAGAGATGAATTTGCGTCAGGATTCTACATTGAAATACTCTCAAGGGTCTTTGTCTGTGCCATTGCATAATTTATAAAGGTTACATTATGCAAGAGCAGATGTAACACACTTTGCAATTTGATCCCAAGAAATTGAGTCTTTGTCGTACTCTCTCCAAGAATTATATAATACAAAATAGAATAAAGATAACACAAAACAAGTACTTGCGGAATTTAAAGGCAATTTCTATTAATTTAGAAAATTTATGAGTATCATTCCTTTTATATAAAATTAAATCAAAATGCTAGTTTACTTTTTGCAATTACAAGGTTTAAGCTTTAAAGGTCACTCATGAATGGCAGGACAATAACCTTGAGACTGAATATATATATATATATATATATATATACACACACATATATGTATGCATATATATATATATATATATATACATGTGTGTATACATATACATATATAATATATATATCTCCAAGTAATACAGATTTTACCAGGGTAGCTAAAATAAATTTCCTCAAAAGCCTGGTCACTAAGACAAATTTTGATTAAGAAATACAAGGGACATTTTCACTCAAATAACTATGACCTATTATAATGAAATAAAGGAAATTTATTTTCATTAATAAACGAAGATAAAGGAATTTATTACAGAAAATTTATGATAAAGTAACTAAGACAAGACGAAAAAGATATACTGTAAGTGAAAACGTAGGGAGAGAAGAGTTTTATGTTTAGAATAATAAAGAGAGTAGTCTGTGATTTGGTAGTTTTTATACTTTGTTAATCAGCCAAAATATGAAAAATAAAATATTTCTTATGGTAAAATTAATCTAAAGAGTTTTCCTTATATTTCTCACCCAAATAATAAAATTAAAACAAAAGTTTAACATTTTAATTCTTTAACTCGACAGTGTTTATTTACTATTTTTATTGTGTGAATTTCAACGAGTAAATAATTTTTATTCGTTATTGTTTATAAACTGCGTGTGTTCCTTGTATAATATTCCAAAGGGTTATTTGATCTCTAGAGATATAAGGCATAATAAAAAGCATAAATTCTCTTTGCTACCCCCCCCCCTCTCTCTCTCTCTCTCTCTCTCCTCTCTCTCTCTCTCCTCTCTCTCTCTCTCTGTAAAGGCTTTATTTTTCCTTGCAAGCGAAAAGATTTTCATCCATTTTACTTAAGCGCTCTCTTTTGGCGCGCATTTTCCACCAGTTTTACCTCGACGGCCTTTGGCTTGGATCCAGAACTTTCAGAAACTCAAGTACTGATTAAAATGACAAAGCTTAAACGTTCATCTTTTTTAGTTTTTTCTAAATCGCTTACTGAAACCTCGTCTATCAGCTATTTTTTTTTTATCCTCTCCACCCGAAGTGAAAGAATGGATTGTGGCGTTCATGTTTAGAAAATGCATTCTAAGGATCAAGAGGATAAAGAATCTGTTGTCAGAGAGAGAGAGAGAGAGAGAGAGAGAGAGAGAGAGAGAGAGAGATTCACATCACTTGGTAACAAGACCATATTTTTGATAGGCCGAGATTGCGATTTCAAAAAATGTTTCAAACGGAAAGCATTACAAAGGAAGGGATACACTTCTTTACCAGAATGCAACTTCAAACGATCATCTATTTGTAGTACTTCAAATAAACTTGCTGCAAAATCCAATGACAAAAATAAAAAAAAAAATAAAAAAAAAATATAAAAAAATGTGAAGGGTGCGTGGTGAATTAGAGGCAGGTAAAAAAAAAAAATATAGTTGAAAAGTATAAGAATGAGGGTAGTCTCGTATGAGACTTGCCACTGCTTTAGCGAAATTCTTTCGTCTATCAAGTTTTTCCCCCACTTTTTTCGGTACGGCAGATTAAAAAATGTCGGGAAAAACTGTGAAACGCGTTGATGGAGGAGTTAAGCGAGCCTCCCAAAACAAAACAATTTGTTAAGAGACCCAACATCTCTGGAATTAGTCTTCTTGCAGCGTGGCGTCATTTGCATTAACTTTCGCTCAGTTCCCGGAACTTATCGAACGCCCGTGATTTTTTATTCATGTGAGAATGAGGGGAACGAACTAGGAATTAATTATCCCTGAAATATAATAGATGACGTCGTCGGTTCAACTCCCGTTTTCGCCTTCTCACACCTGACGTTTCATCCCAGAGCGAGGGGAAGAGGAAGGCAGGGAGGTATATGAGAGAGAGAGAGAGAGAGAGAGAGAGAGAGAGAGAGAGAGATTACCAGCGTTGGAAACCGGGCGCAGGTGTTATGCTGTCGGTGGTTATAAATGAAATGAGAAAGTACGAATATTATATTTGAAGAACTCGATTGCAAATCCATGTGATGCAAAAGAATCATAATGTATAACCACTAAATGGCCAAGACCTATGCTTAAAATTTCTATTAAAAGAGAGGAGAAACACACACACACACACCCATATATATATACATATATATATATATATATATATATATACATACACACATACATATATATATACATATATATACACACATATATATATATAATGTATATATGCATAAATACATATAAATATATATATAAATCTATATAAATATATATATGTATATATATATTATATTTATATACATATAAATATATATATACTTATATATTCATGTGTGCTTATAAGAGAACAGAATACTATAGAAATCTGCATATCAAGATCCATTGGGAGTAGCAACTCCGAGAAGTGCTCGAAAATTTCATATCAACTGATATGAATGCACTAACCCAACTCAAACATATGCTACTCTGAATTAAAATCTTCTAGCAATCATAAGCGCATAAGGAGATGATTCTTTATAATTAAGATTCTATAGCAGCAGCCACGATCTGTATATTTTGAAAATAGCTCTCAGAACATTTATAGTCCATTTCTTTTAGCGATGCATATTTGCACCGACTCGCAGCGGTGCCCTTTTAGCTCGGAAATGTTTCCGGATCGCTGATTGGTTGGACAAGATAATTCTAACCAATCAGCGATCAGGAAACTTTTCCGAGCTAAAAGGGCACCGCCGCGAGTCGGTGCAAATATGCATCGCTAAAAGAAATGGACTATAGTAGCCTGACCAAACCTTATGGTCCATATCAATTTGTATCTCTTTAGGTCTTTTATCTAGTTAGATTTAGGAAACTTTTCATAGATTAACTTTAAGCGATTACAATTTCTAGAATCCAGCAGATAATCGTTTACTTAGCTTCAGTTTAGCCGGATACCTAGTTTGTTATCTTATCTTATCCTGTCTTAATTCTCTTTCCCCCACGGGATTCACTAGGACTCAATGAATTCACTACATATGTCTCTATTGTCCTAACCGCCCTTCGCCCTGTCATCAGCCACGTATCTCATGGTCTACCACGCCCTCTCCTGCCCAGCGGCTTCCATTCAGGTACATCCTGGACTAACTTATCTTCCTTTAAAGAATGCGCCATCCATCTTCATCTTGATAATTTAACTATATCGTTCACGTTAAAGAACCCTACTACCTCACGAATTGCCGCATTTGTTATATGGTACTGACATTCAATTCCCCAAATCCTTCTCAACGCTTAATTTAAAAAAAAAAAAAAAAAAAAAAAAAAAAAACTCAAAGCTTTATTTAAAAAAAAAAAAGAAAAAAAAAGTTGCTATACTGCTGTACAACGACTGATGCCAAAAAGTTAATATCGAGCTTACAAGTGTTTTGGGTATTTTTATTTTTTCTGTGTGTTGATATTCCATTTAACCTCCAAACTGTGTTTAGCATTCCTATTGCTTGTTCTTCACTCCCTATTCTCTCCTTGCTTTCTACAACTAGTGATCTATTGCTGATAATTATGGCTCCTAAATGTTTGAAAGAGTTTGAGTTGGGTAATATTACTCCTCCGATATGGCAGTTCGTCTCTTTATAGCTCAGTTGGTAGAGCCCTCGCATGCATGGTTTCGGCTGAGAAGGCAGGGGTTTGAATCTCTGCCCAGCCACAAGCTATTAACATAAATGAGTTCCATTGGATATATATTCCTAAGGTAGAATTCGGTATTAAATACCATTGTGGTTGATATTTACATTGATTATATCACGAGTGTTGGTGATATACAGTATATTCATCAGAAATAACCACGTGTCGCACACTCATAATTCAGCTATCATGGTGGAGATGGGGTTATTTCAAGTCTAGAACAGATTCCTGAATTCGACAGGAATATGTACGGTGACTTGTCATAAACTTATGGTAAAATCCTTGCAGGCATGGTTTCGGCTGAGAAGGCAGGGGTTTGAATCTCAGGCCCGCCAGAAGCTATTATCATAAATGAATTCCATTGGATATATATTCCCAAGGTAGAATTCGGTATTAAATGCCATTGTGGTTAATATTTACATTTATTAAAACACGAGTGTTAGTTATATATATTGAACATGATTAACCACGTGTTGCAAACTCACAATTCCGCTATCATGGTGAAGATGGGTTTATATCATGTCTAGAACACATTCCTGAATTCAACAGGAATACGTACGGTGACTTGTCATAAATTTATATATCTCTCTCGAAAGCTCAGTTGGTAGAGAAGGCAGGGGTTTGAATCTCTGCCCAGCCACAAGCTATTATCATACATGAATTCCTGTGGATATATATTCCCAAGGTAGAATTCGGTATTAAATGCCATTGTGGTTGATATTTACATATATGTATATATATATATATATATATATATATATATATATATATATATATATATATATATATATTCACATCATTTATTTATTTCCTTATTTCCTTTCCTCACTGGGCTATTTTTTCCTGTTGGAGCCCTTGGGCTTATAGTATCTTGCTTTTCCAACTAGGGTTGTAGCTTGGCTAGTAGTAGTAGTAGTAATAATAATAATAATAATATATATATGAGTGAGAGAGAGAGAGAGAGAGAGAGAGAGAGAGAGAGAGAGAGAGAGAGAGAGAGAGAGAGAGACGAAAACACCTCTAGACCAATACTATTTTTTAACCAAGACGAATTATTAGTGAAAAGTCTGAACAGTAGAAGATAATCATCAGTTGAAGGGATCTCTGTGCAATATTTATCACTGCAATATGGAATGACGCAATAGTAGTAGAAATAAGTAGCGGAACAGTTCTAACGAATTGCGTCCCATTCAACACTGTTTGTGCCATCTCTATGGAGATGATTAATCATCACCATTGATTTCTGGGAAACTTCTCGTATTCCTCCTTTGACTGCCGATGATCTGTTCACCTGGAGAGATCTGCCAAGCAATAATCCTAATTTTAATTACGAAACAGATGAGGATTCTCTGAAAGAGCGTTAATCATATATAACTTGAGATTCAATATTCTTCTTTTTCCAATAAACCTATTATCGTTAATACCTTCTTTCATAAATTATTATTAGGGATATTTAAAGATAGAGGAAAAGAAATTTTAGACAAATTCAATAGGATTACTGAGGTTTAAAATAAAAATAAACTTGTTGAGTGCGATTTGCACTTTTAGTTTCAACTCAAGTTTGTATAGGCTTTATGAAAAATTTCATACTTATTTAATAGCCACCGTATATTTATAACTCTAATTAAATTTATCATAAGTAAATAATTTATATTCCAAAAAAATATTTTTAAATGTTTCTGCTTCCTTGAAATTTAGCTCATAGCGCCACTATGCTGTAGATTTTTCACATACACCTGAAAGGCCCTGAGCGAATGTGAGCTCCCTTCAAGAAATGTCCTCATCATTACATAGCAATATGAGCATAGAAACAGAAAAGAAGACGACGCAACAGCCTTGTAAGTTACTTGTTGCATTAAAAGGCACATCAATTTTGTCATCAAACTTTTCTTGCATATCCTTTCAATTCATAATTAAACCTCCATCGATATTAACAAACTACCATTAGGATCACCATTCCTAACAGGTCCCGTGTCATGTATGTAGAACTTTGTCTTAAGCTTTTTCGTGTTTCAGGAGTTTTTATTCGTGTCTTCAACTTTATAGAGAATATAGTTTCATAACAAACAATTGTTCCGAACAGACCTTTCTCTCTCTCTCTCTCTCTCTCTCTCTCTCTCTCTCTCTCTCTCTCTCTCTCTCTCTCTCTCTCTCTCTCTCTCTCTTTTTTGTGTGTGCATCCAATGCTCTTTTCATAACAAACAATTGTTCCGAGCAGACCTTTTTTTTCCAATGCTCTTCCGTAATGGAGCCTTGTTTTCTGGTCCTTGATCTCGATCAAAACTATTCCTTAAATTTCCTTATAGTTTTTATGTAAGTATCCTACACTAAATATTTTTTCTTCACTCATTTATCATCATTGGCCTATGATTTATTCTTTTACAGAATGTTCAAACTGAATCACTGGTAATAATTAAGTTTTACTCTCGCCTCCCTGACATATATTTACGTTTTTAACTCATTTTACATTCTGAAGCTTATAAATTAACCAAATTGCATAGTTTATTGAATTTTTATGCGTTCAACTTTTCAACCAAATGCTGTTTGGTTCACTTCAAACGACATTTCTCTAATCATATCTATTTTCTTAAAATTACGCTTTATTAGGATTAATTACTCAGATACCAAACCATGATTTTTGCCAAAGGTGCTTAGCGAAGTGTACATATAACTGACATAAATTAATTAAAAGAGGCTGATCCTATTGTTCTGTGACGATCTCATGATACAGTAACCAATCTTGCGGTCGTGTACACTGAATTTTCAATATCGCAGCATAACCTTGTTCTTATGAGCTAAAACTAGATTGTATCATAACATCTATTACATGTTTTAGAATTTAAGTTTCTGAAATCCTGTGTTTATGATTATGGGAAGTGTATCTGGGGATGAGCATACGACATACTAAAATTCCAGGTGATTATATAGATATTCGATGAATTTCAAAACTATAAAGCATAGTAACTTCATATCTTTCTGAAAGCTACTTTAAAAACGTTTTTGACCAGCATTGATGCAGTAGTTCAAAGTTTAGAGATTTAACTAAAGAATAACTAAACGAAATATCTTTAGCTTGCATTGCCAATGCCATTGCTGTGAAGGAAACATTAAACAAAGCTATCGTGTAAGGGTAGATCAAATGGCAATGATTACTTAAGTTGTAAAAGAAGGCGTGCTATTCAGATAGATTATTGTTTAATTTCCAAAGTTTTTCTGGTCTATGATTAAACATGTCTAGCAGCCTAAGTATGAAAATAAAATATTACATAAACGAACCGAAACATCTATTAAGGAACGACCTTACTTAATATGAAGAGAGAAGCTATCAATTACCAGAACAAGCGAGCATAAATGAGGTGGATGTAATAGGTGACTTTCAAGTAGTAGATTACCATCATTATGATGCTTGTAGAAGATAATTCAAAATACAGAAAAAAAAAATATTGTGGAATTCTTTCATTTGGTCAGCAATTCACCTCTATTCTCTATATATCAAAGTTTATGGGATGAATTGAACTAATAGCAATTATTGAAAACATTTGCTGACCAACGTAAGGATATGGAATTTAAAACAGTGTTGTGTCCTCTATTAAGTCAACATAGTTTCCCATGCCTTTGTCAGTGCACGAGGAAAATTATGATAATGATAATGGTGATGACATAACTATGAAATACAGTATATAAAAAGAGGGAATCCAATTTCTAGAAGACTTCGTAATTAAGAAAATGTTTATACTTAGTATACGGTGCCATTATTAATATCATTGTTATCCAAACTTCAACTTTGGTTGTAAAAGCAGATTTCTACAGACCCAAGGTCTTCAACAAGGAAAACGGCCCATTTCGGGAAAGAAATAGAGAAACGACGATTAAACTATACATAAGATAGAATAGAAAGAAATATATAATATTCAAAGAAATAAATATATACATATATCATGAGACAACAACGTTAAAAAATAGATATGTCAATATAAGCTATTAAAAGATACTTGTGTCAACCTTTTCAGCAGAAAAGCATTTGCTACAAGTTTGAACTTCTGAAACTCCACCAATTCAATTATCAGACTAGGAGGATATTCCACATTCTGGTCACAGCTTCATATAATAATTCTAGAATACTGCGTAGTATTGAATCTTATGATGTAGAAGGCATGAATGTTAGCTACATACCCAGTACTGTGTACAGCAGTGGTTCCCAACCTTTTTTCTGTCATTTCCCCCCTACACCCATTTCAACCATCCAGATTTCCCCCTTCATGCCCCGCCCAGCCCTCATGCCCACCCGCCTGCCTCAGAAATGGGCATGACACTCCAATTCTCCCCTTGAATATCATGTCTGTGAGAACTGATATGGTCATATCACAATTGAATGGCTAACAACAAATTGCCGCACGTACTATGAGCACATTTTCCGCTTGTTTTAGTTAGTAGGTAGTGAAATTATTTCCCCCCTGGAAGCTTCAAATTTCCCCCAAGGGGGAAATTTCCTCCCAGGGGGAAATTTCCCCCCCGGGTTGAAATTTCCCCCAGGTTGGGAACCACTGGTGTACAGGATGGTACAGGCTGGGAAGGTCTGACTGCAAGGAATGGTGAAAATTTTGAAAAATTTTATGACAAACATAAAAAAAATTAGTAGAATGACAGTACCAGATATCTGTATCCCGATCAGAAATAAAGTGAGAGTCACCTGCTGAAGACCAGACATGAGAACTACACTAAAAACTGTAGAAAGAAAGAATAAAGAAATGGCAGCAGGATAGATTGATCACTCAAAATCTTAGAAGACTTCTAATTATGCTGATTTTTTCTACAACTGAAGAAGAAACCGACTGGATGTTTCTCAAAAGTAAATTTTTGATAAAAATAAAAATCACGCCTAGAATCTTGAATGAATAGAATATAATTAAGGAAATAGTATTATTGCAAAGATCAGGATGTTAATGAGCCATTGTCCTTGACCTACCTATAATCATATTTTGAGCTTTGTTATGGTTCAACCCTTTTCACCATAATTTACGCCATGCACTAATTTCAGCAAGATCTCAATTAAGGGAACTAGCAGCCACATAACTACATTCAATGATGATATATGCTAGTTAAAGGACTGTGAGTGCTGATACAGTAATTCGGAAAGTAATTGGTCCCATTACCAATAATATAAGCAATTTTAATGTTTAGGCTAGTTTTGAGGCTAGCATTTCGTTCACAGATAACCTAAGATGAATTCATGCACTGACCCCTCCATCTGTAGCTCTGTCAAACTGAAATAAGTACTAACATCTAAAAGTACTAATGGAATTTCATTTTCAACAGAAAACCGTGTTGGTTCATATATGGATATGAAATATGATTCAAGAGTGCCCTTCTCCAAGAAAGCAATAGACTAAGGTCAAATAAACTCATTTACCCTCGAGTTCTTCATACATACTCAGTATTTACAAAAAAAAAAAAAAAAAAAAAAAAAAAAAAAAAAAAAAAAAAAAAAAAAAAAAAAAAAGGTCATGTCAAACATTATATAAGACATGCTGACTTCACTATTTACTCTGACAGATAGAATTAGAGTATGTTTGTATCTCACTCTACAGAAATCTGTGTGGGAGATTATGAAAATGCTCTCAAAATAAAAGGACAATGACTCATATAAAGGTTAATTGCTCCCCTAGAATATGATGACAAAAAACTATACCTCATAAAAGTATATCTGGTGTCTCAAAAATACTCTTATCTTCTTGCAGTTACAATTACTTTGGTAAGGGATGTAATATTTCCTAGACTCTTCACGATTGTTTTTCCACGTAAAACATCTTACGAGATCCTGGGGGTTTATTCTAGCAATTACTCAAAAGTATAAAATTTTTGAAGCGAAAAAAGAAAGAAAATGGTGGGAGAGAAATCCGATTATCATAACAAACGCATATTATATTACGTAAGAATTTGGTATATATTTACATGTAAGAGCATTTTTGAGAATCTTGATGACTTGTGGAAGGCGAAAGTAACAGTATAATTCTAGAAAATTGTGGGAGTTCTGAATAAGGATAAGCGTATTAAGAAGATTTTCGAAGAAACATTCTTAGCAATAACGTACACAATGGAATTATAGTGAATTTTTGTAAATAAGTTAAAATTTACAACTACTTAACTAGAGTCAGAAACATTTTCACTATATATATATATATATATATATATATATATATATATATATATATATATATATATATATATATATATATATATATATATATGTATATATATACACACACACACACATATATATATATATATATATATATATACATATATATACATATATATATATATATGTATATGTACATATATATACATAGCTATGTATATATATACACATATATATATATATATATATATATATATATATATATATATATATATATATATATATATATATATATATAAAAGACATTCATTTGATTTGAAAAATATAAAGCCAAAAAAAAAAAAAAGAATGGTTCAGAGCCATTCACGCTCTGCTCTTTTCCCGGGACAGTTCAAGACCTGGATTGACATCCGAAATTCTCGCTCTATTTCCTCTATCCCACTTAGGCTTTCAAGGAGGGAACAGATCCTCCTTTGTCCTCGGATGGTTTACTTAGCACCTTGAACCTATCCTTTTAAAGGTGGTAAGGTTGGTCAAACGACCCAATACCGTGTTTGGTTGGCACGTCGTAAAATCCCTTCGATTTTCACGTTCAAGGGCCTCTTGGATGTCGTAAAGCCACCGTTCAGTTGCCCATTCAGGGGCGCTGCGCTTCTCTCACTCTGCTCTTCCAGAGGGTCCTTCGATTTGAACGGAATCAA
>NC_090750.1:67927997-67932997 GCF_036898095.1 Palaemon carinicauda | reverse complement strand
TTTTACCACATTATGAATACTGTTTTAAGTAGATCATAAAAAATAACCAATGATTATAACTGTAAGCTTATGTACTTTGATCATATTTTAGAATTACATGCTCAAATAGTATTATTTTTTTAACATTTATTAGTAAATTGTTTCATAATAACTTACTAAACTATGAATAAAAATAATTACAGGAGTTGATTGTTCCCACATTTGCATATATTATCAATACACAATACTCCTGGTATAAAAAATCCATTTGTCAAAACTCAATTAAGAGTATTATAGATTATAGTGATTGAACATTAAACATCACCACATTCTAAATATTAAAAAAACACATGTTATACCGATGAAATATTATGTACAGTATTTTACCAAAACAATTGACATCGTTCAGTTATTTCATTTAATCTCTGATCCACTTTTTCAGTATTACACTGGAATTTTCAGTGATTACATGCAATCACTTACGGTCACAGTGATTACACGTATTCAGTGAAAGTTTGAGGATTTGTGATATATATACAGTATATATATATACATATATATATATATATATATATATATATATATATATATATATATATATATATATATATATATATATATAAATATATATATATATATATATCTGATATATATATACAGTATATATAAATATATAGGTAGGTAGTATGTTGGCCAGGGCACCAGCCACCCGTGGAGATACTACCGCTAGACAGTTATGGGATCCTTTGACAAGCCAGACAGTATTACATTGGATACTTCTCTCTGGTTACGGTGCACTTTCCTTTTGCCTACACATACACCGAATAGTCTGGCCTATTCTTTACAGATTTTTTTCTGTCCTCATACACCTGACAACACTGGTATAACCAAACAAACTACTGCACTGTAATTGTTCCGTGGCTACTTTCCTCTTGGTAAGGGTAGAAGAGACTCTTTAGCTATAGTAGGCAGCTCTTCTAGGAGAAGGACACTCCAAAATCAAACCATTGTTTTCTAGTCTTGGGTAGTGCCATAGCCTCTGTACCATGGTCTTCCACTGTCTTGAGTTAGAGTACTCTTGCTTAAGTGTACACTCGCGCACACTATTCTATCTAATTTCGCTTACTCTTGTTTTGTTAAAGTTTTTATAGTTTATATAGGAAGTATTTATTTTAGTGTTGTTGCTGTTCTTGAAATATTAACTTTTTCCTTCTTTCCTTTCCTTACTGGTCTATTTTCCCTGTTGGGGTCCCTGGGCTTATAGCATCCTGCTTTTCCAATTGGAGTTGTAGCTTAGCAAATAGTATATATATATATACACATATGTATGTATATATATATATATATACATACATATGTGTATATATATACATATATATACATATATATATATATATATATATATATATATATATATATATATATATATATATACTGTATATGAATACATATATGTATATATGCATAAGACATGGAATGACAATGAAACAATATTCAATATGTAGATGAGATCACTGTAAGTGGTATAGATGTAGAGGGTTAGGGCATGCTCTTCGCACTCCCCAAGAAAGATTAGTCCACCAGGCACTAGAAGAGTTGGGAGACCCAGGCGTACATAGCTGAGGACTATGAAGAGTGCAGCAGAAAATGATATATGGAGAGTTATTGATTTAAAAGCTCAAGTAATGGCGCGTGGCAAAATCTAATGGAGGCCCTTTGTGTCGATAGGTGTAAGGTGTAAAAGATGATGATGATATATGCATATATATAATTCTATTCTATGCTCATGGAAAGTAGTACACAATGACTCATTGAGATGAAAAACATTTAGTATATAAATAAAAGTGAAGAAGAAAGAACCACCAATTAACAAGTAGGGGTTTGTATGGATCTATCGATGTTAAAATTTGATACCTAGGAGTTATATTTAATATGAACGCTAATGAATTAATATATAGGCATAAGAATCAAATATGAAATCTGATTTTAGTAGTTGAAAAAATTTTCTAGAAATTACGATGGTCTGAAATCCGTATCCTGAATGATGAATATGAAGGCTAGAGATAAGTTGTCTAGGATTGAAACTAATTGGAAGTGAATACTACTTCACTTCATAACTCTTATAGTTCGCTTAATTAATTCTAGGATGATATTCTACAGCTTGAACATCAAGTGCATCATAGAATCTCTATTATAAAAGAAGATTACTTTTTTTTCATAGAAATGGTTTCATTTTCTCAAAAACTGCTTTGATAAAAAGAAAGAAAAAATGAAGACATACCATTTGGCAATCTTCCATAAGCTGTGTTTCATAAAGGAACTTTGGCTATCATCTTGAGTGCTTGTGCTTTATAATCATCTCCTGATGGTCGTCTATAAAGCGTTAATATCCACATTCTTTTGATATACCATGATGCCACACTACCCATTATAAAAGGTGTTTCGTTCCCATTATCTTTGAATATGCGGAAAAGTGCTCCTTGTTTCTTTGTTCATATAACAGTATATAATATTACTTTAAAATATGATGAACAGTTCAATGAAAAATGTTTGGGCTTTTTTTTTTTTCTTTTTTTTTTGTCACATTTACCAGTTTGATGGATTATTTTACTTTTTTTGTTTATCTAATATTTTTCTTTCACTCTCGAATATAACTGTATATTTGTGGATTTTCTTATGTTAGATGTGTGATTTCTCTATTTTAGCCCTTGGGCTTATAGCAGCCTGCTTTTCAAACCAAAGCTGTAGCTTAGATAATAATAATAACAATAATAATAATAATAATAATAATAGTAATAATAATAATAATAATAATGATAATAATAATAAAAATTATAATAATTATAATAATAAAAATAATAATAATTATAATAATATTAATAAAAATAATAACAAAAATTATAATAATAATGATAATAATAATAGTAATAATAAAAATAATAATAATAATAATAATAATAATAATAATAATAATACTAACAACAACAACAACAAGTGCAATCAGGGATATCTGACCTCTGGAAAAGGTTAATGGAATCGTCCATGGCCTACGACCTATCTGTGGTTGAAATTTCGTCAAAATCCGTCAATTTTGAAGTTATCTTTAAAATGACGAAAAAATGCAAATCCTGATCTAGAATCCGGATCCGAGTGCTTATTATCTCCAAAATTTAATGGGGTCGGCCATGACCTATGATCTACGTATGGTGAGAATTTTGTTAAAATCAGTCGAGTTGTTTCGACGTTATCTTTAAAATGGAGAAAAATGCAAATCCAGATCCAGAATCTGGAACTGATTCCGGATCATTTCCAAAACTCAATGGAGTCATCCGTGGCCTAAGATTTATCTCTGGTGGGAATTTTGTCAAAATTCGTCAATTTGTTTTGAAGTTATCTTCAAAAGGAAAAAAAGAAATACAATTCCGGATCCGGATCACCTGCAAAACTCAATGGAGTCATCCGTGGCCTAAGATTTATCTCTGGTGGAAATTTTGTCAAAATTCGTCAATTTGTTTTGAAGTTATCTTCAAAATTAAAAAACAAATGCAAATCTGGATTCGGATCATCTGCAAAATCCAATGGGGTCGTCCATGACCTATGATCTACATGTGAAAGATTTCGTCAAAATCCGTCCAGTACTTTTGATGTTATCTTTAAAATTATAGAAAAACCAAATCGGGATCTGGATCATGAGCAAAATTCAATATGGTCTACCATGACACAAGATTTATCTGTGGTGTCCACAGACACACAAGACAAATGAATAAATGAATGAATAAATAAACTAAAATCTGGATTCGGATCCGGATCATATCCAAAATTTAGAGAGATCGTCCATGAACTCAAATATATATGAGTTGAAATATTCTCCTAATCTGTTGAGTAGTTTTGACATCTTTAAAATGGCGAAAAATGCAAATCAAATCTAGAATCCGGAACCGGATCCGGATCATCTCCGCAACTCAATGGGGTTATTCCTGGCCTAAGATATATGAGGTGAAAATTTCATCAAAATCTGTTGAGTAGTTTTGACATCTTTAAAATGGCGAAAAATGCAATTCAAATCTAGAATCCGGAACCGGATCCGGATCATCTCCAAAACTCAATGGGGTTATTCCTGGCCTAAGATATATCTGTGGTGAAAATTTCGTCAAAATCTGTCGAGTAGTTTTGACGTAATCCTGTTCACAGATACAGAAAAATAAGCTGATAAATAAATACACTAGATCCGGATTAAGATCATCTCCAAAATCTAATGAATCCAACCATGACCTAAGATTAATCTGTGGTGAAAATCTAGTCACAATCCGTCGAATAGTTTTGACGTAATCCTGTCCACAGACACATGAAAATTGCAAATCCGGATCTAGGATTTGGATCTAGGATCCGAATCCAGATCATCTCCAAAATCTAATGAATCCAACCATGACCTAAGATTAATCTGTGGTGAAAATCTAGTCACAATCTGTCAAATAGTTTTGACGTAATCCTGTCCACAGACACATGAAAATTGCAAATCCGGATCTAGGATTTGGATCTAGAATCCGGATCCGGATCCGGATCATCTCCAAAACTCAATGGGATTATTCCTGGCCTAAGATGTATGAGGTGAAAATTTCGTCAAAATCCGTCGAATAGTTTTAGCGTAATCCTGTCCACAGACACATGAAAATTGCAAATCCGGATCTAGGATTTGGATCTAGGATCCGGATCCAGATCCGTAGCAGTTCCAAACTTATGGGGTTATCCATGTCTTAAGGTCTAACTTTGGTGGAAATTTCATCAAAATCTGTCAAGTGGTTTTGACGTAATCCAGTCCACAGGTAAATGTCTATAGAAACAAAGACAAATAAATAAACCTACTCGATGGCTATACCTCCTCGGCGGAGGTAATAATGATAATATATTTGCATTTTTGTATATAAATGTGTGTATATACATATATATACATACATACACACATGAACACACATACACACGTACACACACACACACATATATATATAAATATATATATATAT
>NC_090750.1:67920497-67922997 GCF_036898095.1 Palaemon carinicauda | reverse complement strand
ATACATATATATATACATACACACATACTGTAGATATATACATATATACATATGTATATATACATATATATATATACAGTGTATATATATATACATACACACATACATATATACATATGTATATATATACATATATATATATATACAGTGTATATATATACATATATATATACATATATGTATATATATATATATATATATATATATATATATATATATATATATATATATTGTGAATTTACTTGAATGTAATGTGAATTTCTGCATCAACGGAAAGCCTGCATCGTTAAACATTGCTGTATCCAAATCTCTTTTGGTTCATGGGTACATTCCTTTAGTACCGTTACATTTGAGTCCTCCACACTCCCTGTTACTTTCACACCATATCTCGTTTGACGACCTCCTTCAGTAACCCTTCACTTTCTACTGCAAATACTGTTCAGCTTTTCCTTCATTATTCAATCATTTCACCCCTCAATTCTGTTGAGTTTTTTAAAGCAAAATCTCATTTGTAATCTCATATAACAATCATTGCCTACAATACATTCAACCATTTCTGTAAACATTTCTAAACCTTATTTAAGTGTGCATTTTATTGTACTTTTACAGTATCTTTGATTTCTATAAAGCAACACTGTAAGCAGAAGTAACATTACATAAACGAGTTTTTCAATCCCTTTCGAATTCCTGTGTTATCAAATCATGCTGATGCAATTACAATTAAACACACTTCTTAGTTTAATGCTGCGAACGAAAGCTCTTTGAAACCCACTCTCAGACGTGAAATTGTTTCCAACATAGAATTTGTTCTCTTCATTACTAATTTCTACATATGCTAACATCTATTAAACATACTAGTATCTCAATATTCTAATTGTTCTTTCATGCTTCCCGAACTCTAATGTCTACCCAGCATCTAATTTCAGTGTAATCAGTGAGATATAGTCTATAAGATTCTTTTGCATATACATATATATATGTATATATATATATATATATATATAAATATATATATATATATATATATATATATATATATATATATATATATATTCATTTACATATATACATACACACACACACACACACATATATATATATATATATATATATATATATATATATATGTGTATATATATATATATATATATATATCTATACATACATATATATATATATATATATATATATATATATATATACATATATATATATATATATATATGGTCATGTTAGGTGTGTTTTTATGTTTATGCATATATTTGGCTTTGTAGGTGAATATGTAAATATCTGTAAATCAGCAAACATAATTATCCTTCTAATTTTCTGTTTCGATTAAATCAATTTGGGAATAACCTCAAAATGATTGCCTAGATAGAAGAATAATTTGACTACAAGTTATAAATTGAGCAAAAAGGCTCACCTCTTTGCTCAGGGTTATAAAATGGAAGCTTTATTGGGAAGGACCAAAAAAGAAATTAGACTTGACTATTACAATCCAGACTGAAGAAAGCACGGACCCAGAAGGGAACTCAATTTATGTTAATCAGGATTAGCTGAGACTGATTGGATGGTTATGCTATGTGATTTTAATGCGAAAAAACAAGAAGACCAGATAGGTTTCATGTTTTAAGTGCTTTGCTCGATCCAATAAGATGATTAGCATTATACAAGGAAGTTGTAACAAGCATTTATATCAAAATTATATTAAAATAGTATAACGAATGTTCCTGGTGAATTTTTTTAAATGTATGTTGGAGAATTAGTTTGTAAACAAAAACTTATTTCAGGTTTATTACTAGCTAACGTCATGTCAAAAGGAGTACGTTTCTAAAATTGATAACTGTGGACATTAATATGAAATATTAATATATGTGCTATCTAGAAGACATAAATCTTTATGCTTTTTGCAAAATGTTTGTAAATCAATTAACTGAAGATTCAGGCAAATTTATAAAAAGTAAAAAAAAAAAAAAAAAAAAGAGGATAAGCTAAAGAGATATTTGTTCAGTCTAAAACTATCTCCAGTACATATAGAGCAAATATAAGACTCATTTATGTATGTAGCATTCACAACATATGTCCCCTCCTCAATCTTTTGATTCCAATTAGTATAACAAATAAGAAATACTGTATTTAATATCATATGTTTTATCCAAAATATAATTTTAATCAACTAGCACAGCCATCCTTATATTTTTCTACAGACCTAGGGAGAAACAGTAGCATTCTTAAAATTATATTGTAATCCGCTTACATTCTTCTCATTCCAGAGTTTCATACATTCATTACAGTATCATTTCCTCTGATGTCACTTAATGTTACCAAAACAACTCTGGAAATAAGACAATTGTTCCCTTTCACACGTCTCCAGGCTTAATGACTGTACTACAATTGGTAACTTTCCTGCTTTTTCCACCCTTCTGCTACCAAACATAACACACGTAGATTTTTCTAATCCTACATAGACTGACCTTTGACCTATGTTTGACTAATGGAT
>NC_090750.1:67912997-67915497 GCF_036898095.1 Palaemon carinicauda | reverse complement strand
TATATATATATATATATATATATATATATGTACATATATATACATATGATTACACTATGTATATATACAGTATATATATATATATATATATATATATATATATATATATATATATATATATATATATACATATATATACAATATGTATATATGTATATATATACATATATATACAATATGTATGCATATATATATATATATATATATATATATATATATATATATATATATATATATATATATATATACATATATATATATATATATTATACACCTCCTAATATCTGGATTCGCTCTACCTTGGGATCAAAGATGATAGCTTCTGGTCGGCTAGGGAACCGAACCCAGGCCCAAGAAATTGAGGTTCCACAAAAAGAGATAGAGAGAATCCAGATATTAGGAGGTTTATAATATATATCTTTTATGAACATATATGAAAAAAACAGTCTAAATATACGAAATTATCATATATATATATATATATATATATATATATATATATATATATATATATATATATATATATATATATATATATACACACACACATATATATATATATAAACAAACACACATATATATATACATATATATTTATATTTCAAATAAGCCATATCTATTAATACATTAAAATCTGGATTCCCTTATCGACCTTATGATCAGAGCCCCAGGCGAAATCACTCAAAGACTATAGTATCTGACCGGACGGGTTTCGAACCCTGGTCCAGGATACTTGTATGACATTTACCTTAACATTTAGCAACGAAGAAAGATAAAACTCAATGACAATTCTTCTGTACATATACCTGTCGAATTCAGGGTTTTTGTACTTAGAACTGAAATCAACCCATATTCACCATCGTAGCTAATTGGTAGGTTTGTGCGTTGGCATTCCATTAATGATAAATTTTGCACATCTAAATGTTTTTTTCATATTTGAGCCTTAATAAAGCCTTGGAACGTAAGCTTTTTACAACTCTATGAGCTATGGAAAGAATAACGATGGGGATAACACTAAGAGACAGAGAAAGAGACCTGGATATGAGAGTAAACAAAAAGTAGAGGATATTCTAACATGTAAGAATAAGAATTCGACGTTATAATGAGAATGGCAGATAGTAAATTGAGAAGACAGATAACAGAATGGGTTCCTAGAGATTTTAAATAAAGCAGAGGAGGGAAGATCAGACGATGGATTGACTAGCTAAGAAAATGTGCAGGTATGGACTCGTGTAGAAACCCCATAAACAGATGCATGTGGAGGGACAAGTCTGAGGCCTTTGTCTTGCCGTGGACTAGCAAAAGAAAAGTGGTACACATTTCTAGATAAAGTCCATAATTTTGACAGCATTTATTGTTATATATGTTATTGACATTGTCTATTTCCTTAAGTGATTGACATTCTAGTAAATTCAGATGAATTTGTATAATTACTGCATATACTTGGTAAAACATTGATAACTGAGAGTCCTATATATGATTGAAATTTTAGTTTCTTTACCGCTAATAATCCTATTAAAACGATCGTCTATGGCGGCAGTAAGCCCAAACGCTTACCACAGATCTCCCAACTCCCTAATAGACAATCAAAATCCTAATGACTTATTTGATGATCAAATTAATTACTAATGCCAATTGCCACCGTGGTAGCACCGGGTATGTTGATTATGCTGTAAATGATTTTATCATTTGATTTAGTCAATCACGCACTTGGGCCAGTATTCCTGCGGGAGGTCATGGAGATAGGTAACTTTGACAAATAAGTATTTCCTAATTTGTTTTGTTTTTCAAGTTAGAGATAAATAAACTCTTTTATATGTTTACTGACATCTATGGAAACGTTTAAGATGGATGGGTTCAAGTTTTCATATATGTGCAATTAACACTTCAAATGTCTTTTATATTTCTCTCACAATTGTTTTCTAAAATTAAAAAAAAAAAAAATGTATTCAAAATGATAAATCTAATCTTTAGTTGTCATAAAAGATGAATTTAAAAATTATTACACACGTATCACGTGTAATATTTAGCCATATTCATTTTGCAACAGCTTTTAGATAACATGCAGTATACCATTAAGATAATTGGTGTCATAAATATCATTAAATTAAAACATTCAATAAAAACAGAATTACGATGAATTTTAGTTACCCTGCATTTATATTATACTACTAAAAGCACTATCGTTGGAAAACTAACTCATTGTAATGACGGTTCATGGCAAAGTAATTTCGTTTAATGACTTGCAAACGCGGTGTAATTTAACCAAGTGACCCCATTTAACACGAGTCAAGGCGGTTTCCTAAAGATATCTTTTCAGGGTTTCTAAAAAAAATAATGAACTTTTTATAGGATTATTGTGACACTAAAAAGTGTTGGTTTATTTCCAGGTGCGTCAAAGATATGTGAATTTATTGATGATAATTTGAATTTCGTTTATTTCTAAGCAGATTTCTTTCATCCTCATTTCAAGAGCAATGATTGGTTTCTGTCTGAGAAG
>NC_090750.1:67902997-67905497 GCF_036898095.1 Palaemon carinicauda | reverse complement strand
TGAGTCGTTCAAACTATCCACTTATCGTCCAAAAAGTATCTCCCATTACAGAAGTACGAAAGATTGATGGGTGATTATAAAAAAAATTCCATTCCTAAACTATTCACATTGCCTGAAAAATCAAACAAGCAAAGTAATAGATTTTGTCTTACAGAATAGTAGTCAGTGTTATTAACACTAATTACTGATCGTGACAAGAGGCTATTAGGAGGGTCCATAACGTCACCTAAGTGTGACATGGTCTATACTCAGCCCGGTGATTAAGAGTGACTCACACAAATCGATGACAACAGGGATGTCACAAAGTCTCCAATGTACGGTAGCGAGGGGCGACTTCGAAGAGCGGAATGCAGATGGATAACAGAAACATATATATGTACGAAGAAATGTGACAATACGCGAGGGTAGTAACCTCTACATTCCATGCTTTTATCTTTCTCTAGTATATTTGGAAGATTTATATTAGAAAAGTGTAAAGAAGGACTTCTTTCACCGGCCGTCACAGGTCGCCCCAGAAATGTGACAATAAAAATACAAGGGGGAAATCCCGGAAGGGATTAACTTTTGTGTAACCTTTGACATAGCATTAAATATATATTTTATTTAGTGTTTGTTAGCTAAGGTGGTAATCTGTATATTCCCTGCTACATAAATTGAAATAGTTTGACGACGGGAGAGTTAGCACTACACCTAAATATTTTGTAAACCTTTACAGAAAAGTGGATTATATCCAATGCTTGGATTAACGTTGCGAGAGATATTTCGTAAAAAGTTATTGTTTTTTTATAATATATCACTGCTGAAGGAATTCTGAAATAACATATTCTCGGATATGCATTTTCAATTAAGCGTATTTTTTAAAGAATATAGGGTTTACCACTTAATATTGGGTATTTTTACGTATACCGGTACTCTAGATTCGAAGTACTAAATTCTCAACTTTATTTGTCAATATATTGTTACTCATTCTTATGACACAATCCAATCATCTCTAATACTTTGCTCAAATCATTCTACTGTCTGTATTTCACTTATATTATTCATCATAACAATTCTCCCATTTTATCCTTGATGATTAATTTCCATTTAACATAAATGGGTGCTCAAGAAATAGTACCTCGATGCTCTCCATATTTTTCCCTACTTATTTGCATCTTCTCTAACTTGCCGAACTTGGTTGTATTTCCTTCAAACTTTCTTTATGACTAGACCACTTCTGCTTTTCTACCGATCTCTACCTGAATCACATTTACATCTGATAACTCAACTCCTGTTCAATTTACTCTTGACTTTTTAATTTTCCGAACACATTCAAACGATTTTTCTAGTTCCCTTAACTTCTCTTTTCTATCCCACATAGGTGCACCTCCTAATTATATATCACTAATTAAAATCCATTCGAGATTTATATTTTTATCATACGCCTCCTTGGCAATGCGTGAATTTTTTTTTTCTTAAATCTTACAACCATTCCATTTACAAAGAAATTCGACACCAATCACGTCATATGGCAATAATTTTCATCTCCATTTCTTTAGGCTTACCAAACTATTCACTCTACCATCCATTACTTCAAGCAATAACTTACTTCTCACATAAGTCAATTTTCCATATAATATATTCTCAGTCCTGTCCACACTGAATTCACTGATTCTAGAGATGGTTTTACTATATCTATACAAGTCCAATTTCCTTTAAATTCTGTTTTATAACAAACATTTCATCCACTCCCATTCCTTGTCTAGGCGACCATCACGAGGTTTCTATCAATTCCTGAGATATCCATCTAATAATATCAATCAAAATAGCATAGATCAAAATTCATGGTATGATTAGCTATGTTAGTCTGCCTTTTACTTTGTAGACACATCAATTACTCATATCATGATATTTAAGAAATAATATCTTTCGAAAATTTTCTCCATCAAGGCATAAGGTACAAACCTTAGTCAGACTAACACCTCGCATGATAATAATAATAATAATAATAATAATAATAATAATAATAATAATAAAAACGCAATTAAAAGACACTATATTTAAAATCCATGGGTCGTCACCAATTCATCCTATTCCTATTTTTTTTTTTATCTAACTGCCCTTATTCTTCTTTCTTCCATGTTACTTATCTGCTAGAGAAATGGTCCTGAACATACACACACACACACACACACACACACACACACATATATATATATATATATATATATATATATATATATATATATACATAAAAATATATATATATATATACATACATACATACATAAATATATATAACCCAGCCACTGAGGGGGGCAAGCCAGCCTCAACTTGGTGCCGGTCCCAAGCCCGGGTAAATGGGGAGGGTTGGCGGCAGGAAAGGCATCCGGCCATGAAAAATTAGCCAAAACCAATATGACCAGTGGAAATTGTGAGATTAGAATTAATGCTAGGGTATATATATGATGAAGTGTGAGACAGAGGTAGATGGAGAACACTGGCCAGAAACATCGACCCC
>NC_090750.1:67875497-67897997 GCF_036898095.1 Palaemon carinicauda | reverse complement strand
ATATCGATGAAAATTATGTAGCAGACGCATAACGCTTATCATTAATGTTTTTACATTAAATCCAAACTGTTAATTAGAAAGATCAAGACATTAAATAGACGTTTTGCAACAAGAAATGTCGTATCATTCGTATCTGTGTTTTCCAAATGAAATTCTTTCCTCCATTTCCCAAGGAACCAAATGATAATGTGGAAATGGAAAACGAAGATCCAGTCCAGAATATCTTTGGCAAAATGACTGAGGATGTTTTGACTGCAGAATCAATATTCAACGAAGTCGAGAAATGAAGTCCAACGATAGCATCTTTTCCTTCCTTCCTTAGCAATTATCTTTGTAATAGCTATTTGCCTCTGTAAATACCATTATGAAAGAAGATGATCTACGAGAACACTTTTAAAAGTACCTCATCGACGTAGGATAATTGCTAGAATTGTCAATTTTCTCTTCGGTAATAACATTCAGAAAACTATATTGCTTTAGATGCTATCTCAAATATAAATAAATAGCTAATAAAGTCTCTTAGGTAATAGCATTCAGAAAACTATATTACTTTAGATGCTATCTCAAATATAAATAAATAGCTAATAAAGTCTCTTAGGTAATAGCATTCAGAAAACTATTACTTTAGATGCTATCTCAAATATAAATATATAGCTAATAAAGTCTCTTAGGTAATAGCATTCAGAAAACTATATTACTTTAGATGCTATCTCAAATATAAATGTATAGCTAATAAAGTCTCTTAGGTAATAGCATTCAGAAAACTATATTACTTTAGATGCTATCTCTAATATAAATGTATAGCTAATAAAGTCTCTTAGGTAATAGCATTCAGAAAACTATATTACTTTAGATGCTATCTCTAATATAAATGTATAGCTAATAAAGTCTCTTAGGTAATAGCATTCAGAAAACTATATTACTTTAGATGCTATCTCAAATATAAATGTATAGCTAATAAAGTCTCTTAGGTAATGCCATTCAGAAAACTATATTACTTTAGATGCTATCTCAAATATAAATGTATAGCTAATAAAGTCTCTCAGGTAATGCCATTCAGAAAACTATATTACTTTAGATGCTATCTCTAATATAAATGTATAGCTAATAAAGTCTCTTAGGTAATAGCATTCAGAAAACTATATTACTTTAGATGCTATCTCAAATATAAATGTATAGCTAATAAAGTCTCTCAGGTAATGCCATTCAGAAAACTATATTACTTTAGATGCTATCTCAAATATAAATGTATAGCTAATAAAGTCTCTTAGGTAATGCCATTCAGAAAACTATATTACTTTAGATGCTATCTCAAATATAAATGTATAGCTAATAAAGTCTCTCAGGTAATGCCATTCAGAAAACTATATTACTTTAGATGCTATCTCAAATATAAATGTATAGCTAATAAAGTCTCTCAGGTAATAGCATTCAGAAAACTATATTACTTTAGATGCTATCTCTAATATAAATGTATAGCTAATAAAGTCTTTTAGGTAATAGCATTCAGAAAACTATATTACTTTAGATGCTATCTCTAATATAAATGTATAGCTAATAAAGTCTCTTAGGTAATAGCATTCAGAAAACTATATTACTTTAGATGCTATCTCAAATATAAATGTATAGCTAATAAAGTCTCTTTGGTAATAACATTCAGAAAACTATATTACTTTATATGCTATCTCAAATATAAATAAATAGCTATTAAAGGGAATTACATTTCGTTTAGTTGTCACATGTATGTCAGAAGTGTATGTATTGTTATATTTTTTCTGAAAATTATAGCAATTCATTAAACAGAAATAGGATCTCTTGCTACACGTGAATTTTATTCATATGTGAAATTTAATCGATTGAGACCAATTTACAATTGGAAAATCTTAAAATTAAATTTGATGGAACTTCAATTCAAGACTGTTCAGATGACCTGTCTGAAAAAGTGCAATTGGTAAATTTTAATCTTATAGTGAAATTTAATTCTTCGATAGACATTGTGAGATTAGGAATAATTGCTTATAAATTCTAAAAGAAGTGTGATGATTTTTAATGAAAAACTGTTATTAGCTTCATATGGATAACCAGTTATTTTGCCAAAAAAAAAAAAAAAAAAAAAAAAAAAAAAAAAAAAAAAAAAAAAAAAAGTCTAAGAGAAGGTTATATTATAATAGATCAGTGATTCTTCTTTCTGAACAATAAACACAAAGAAAAAAGGTAAAAAATGAGAATGATAATCATAGGCTGAGTAAAGTTAGTTTATTTCATGTTATATGCCATTGCAACGTCTTATTTACGCTTCTTGTGTCACTGCTCTTCTCAGCTGTGATGGAGAAAACCACTCTGTATCTATGCTTCATTATTATAATGATAATAACATCATTTCACAGAACTATATCATCGTTGTACAGATAATGATAGTATTATGATTATGGTGTCTTTCTATAACGTGTTTCAAGAAAACATGAATTACTTAACTCATAATGTAAAAGGGTAGTTCTTATGGAAAAATAACAATAGTTTATATTTTTTCCGGTACGCTTACTCTTAATAGTGATAATAGTCATAAACTAAACAATATCTTATGATATTTTTATTTCTGCGTTATAAAAAAAAAATGTTAAGCCTCTTGTGTTGTTTAACTGTCTAGCTGTTATCTTTACTACGGTAAAAACCAAAAAAAAAATCTTTTCTTTTCTTTGTATTATAATAAAACGTTACTAGCCCAAAGAACCTTTCCATATTTTATGTGGGTTGGAAAAACCATCGCGTGATGACATCATTTCATTCCTATTACAAGATGTAACATTGAAGTGTATGGGAGCATTTATTTCCTAGCTATTACATGCTATAAGAAATGTTTTCATTAAATGAGCTTCCAGTTATTCAATTTGTTCTACAAGTAGGGGGTACCAACCTACAGAAAAAAAAAACGAGGAAAACGTATTAGTTTTATTATATATTTTACGTATAATCGCTGATCTTTAAGTTGACAAAACGAAATTAGTTAGTTGGCCAGGCGTTTGATGTGTATCTTTGAAAATGGAATAATCTGTGACAGTTCTATTATTTATCTTAAGGAGAAATCAATAGTGTAATTATATATTTTGAAATGAGGGACAATCTAGTTTAATTCAGTTACGAAGTGTCATCTTACTTAAGAAGAAGATTCAGGACTGCCGTTTAGAACTAGTCTGCCCTGACCAACCTACTGCCTACTAAATATAATGATCATATCTAAAGCCCCTCTCCATCAAGCTAATACGTCATATACAGTATAATTTATAATCATAAAGCTCATATGTTTATCCTTTATATTCAACATGAAAGTATTTCCATATTCTACTGTATCATTAATGAAGTCATGTATTCTAATAATTTCTGTAATATTATGTAGCTGGATATACTTTATATAGATCCATCATTTCAGATTAATCTATTTTCATCACATTAATGACAACAAGGCAATAAAAACTAGTTCTCGGGAACGCGCACTATACAGGATTTAGTTCTTTTGTATTTCAGTACTTTTTACTTTTCCAAACTACAACTATGATTAATGAAAACATTGTTCCGTTTGGTTCATGAACTAACTTTAACCTACTAATTATTTTTGTAGCTCTGTACTGAAGCTTACAATTTATTAAAGCTAGCTGGAGATCAACGATTCGTTTTCCCTAGTTAATGACCATTTTACTCAAATAATATTTTGTTTTATTCTATTATTATTTGATTGATAAAAATTATGTAATAGATCATTCAGAGACATGTACAGTAAACAAACATTTCAGTTCAGGGAAATCACCAGTCGAAAATGGCAATGTAGTCCTTTCATTGTTTATATCATTATTATCTGCAGAAGCTGAAAATACCATCATCGAATTAATATAAAATGGAATTTTGGTAGGAAATTAGGTCGAACACAAAAACACTATGGTACAAATTTCTAATTTCTTCCACGGCGAAGATGAGCCGCTATATAACACAAATCAGGACAGTGGATATAAAATAAGTTCCTGAATTTCGCATTTTAAATTACAGAGAACTGTCTAGAAATTCAACCTCATCTTTTCAAAATTTGATGTATTTTTCTAAAATAATGCCTTGCAAAGGTAAATGGATACATGTATCCATTTACTGTATTACTGTATTACTGTTTTAGTCAAAACGTCGTCCTATTTGTACTTTAACTTGAAGAAAAATGTAGCTCTGAATAGAAATATAATTTCAGAAAATATGAGTACTTGAATATGTTAATAATAAACAGGAATAGTAAGAGAATTAGCATGCAAATATAATATGAACATTTAACGCTTAAAAACATATTAATTCTTTTTCAGCCATTGCTTTGTTAGCATAATATTTCAAGGGAATCGAGCTGTAACGAGAAGGGAACAGATTATTGAGTGAGAGCAGAAAAATATATCATTAAAGGTGTACTTCATATTCTGTTGCAGATCCCAGTTTAATCATATCATCATAGAAATTGAACAACTCTCTCTCTCTCTCTCTCTCTCTCTCTCTCTCTCTCTCTCTCTCTCTCTCTCTCTCTCTCTCTCTCTCTCTCTCTCTCTCTCTCTCTCTGTAATATCATGTACATCATGAAGCATACACTCACAGAATTTTTCCCTTCTCATAACTGGCACTGGGACCACCATTAAGGTTTAATATTCCCAACAACTAGTTGGGGGTAAAATTCTTTTGTTATATTCCTTTTTCCTTTGAAATACATCCAAAATAGCCAAAATCACCCAAGGCTTTAAAAATCTCAGGAGGCTCCATCGAGTAATTTCAGCAGATTAACCAATACAATTATCCCTCTAAAGTTACAATCACGAAATTAGATACAATGGATTTACGCAGCAACGAGAATACAGTTGTAAACCCGAGCAATATTCTCAAAGGATGATGCAACTGGAAAGGCTTCATTTATAATCCTCCCAAAATACTACTAGGGATATAATGTAACAAATGCGTTTCATTTCATGCTTCCTGCTTCTATGCATGATATCTCATGACAACATTCATGAAACAGGGGGAAAGGAGGGGTGGGGGGGGGAGATGAGGCCGCTTTTATGTGTAATACCACTTGACTATCCTCTAGGGGGTTTTTGGGAGGGGCTCTGATGGGCGTTGCTAATAGAGGAATGGGTGGAGGAGGAGGTGGGGGAGATCCCCTCCAGAAGAAGGACACAGGGAGCCGAGCTAGAGGATACACACAACAGCAGCAGCATTCTCATTACGTTGATTGATCAACGGACAGATCGTAATTTAAAGACCGTGTTATCGTCAGCAGTTCCGCGCTCTAAAAGATGCGCTTTATTAGAGATCTCGGCATTTCACTTGACAAACAAATGATGTCATCAGACCAAATGGGACATATTGAGAATGAAACGGGAAGCGGTGCGTCTATTTTTGGTTATTTGCCTTTCTGACTTTTTCCTTTCACTGTTTTTTTTATTTATATATATACTGTATATTCAATGGAGCGTTCACTAAATTAATTTTCAAGAAAATGTATACTTTCTCCTTTTACTGTTTATATATATATATATATATATATATATATATATATATATATATATATATATATATATATACATATATATATATATATATATATATATATATATATATATATATATATATATATATATATATATATTTTCAATGGAGCGTTCACTAAATTAATTTTCAAGAAAATGTATACTGAATAAAATTATCGTTTTTTTTTTTTAATCTTAATCTTTTAGAGACTTCAATGTTTCCATAAAACCATTTACTGGAAATAGTAATGAAAGTCTCAGTCCAAAAAAATTCTTCAAAATGAATTGAATCTATTTAAATATTCATTAATTAGCCATTTCTTTAATACCATTCTTCTATATCTGTCTTAGAATGCTATATATGTTCAGCTAATGGTACCTAACTAACCATTATACAATAGTACACCTTTACATTAGCAAAAAAAAAAAACTTATTCAAATATATATATAGATATATATATATATATATATATATATATATATATATATATATATATATATATAATATATATATATATATATATGTATATATATACTTATATATATGCATATCTATATGTATATATACATGAATATATATATATATATATATATATATATATATATATATATAGATAGATATATATATATATTTATATATACAAATATAATATATATATAATATATATATGTATATATATAAATATAAATAGATACATAGATATATAGATATATAGATAGATGGATAAATAGATATAGATATTCATGTACTTATTTATGTCATTATATACCCGTGAAAAATTAGTACCATTTGCAAATGTTTATTACATCTTTATTAGCATAGTTAATCAGGCCATCATTAAAATCTACAACCAGTAAAGTTTACACTATAAAGTTATATAAAATCCTGGCTATCAAAGACGAGGACTAATTAAGCAAACACTATCACATGTGTATACTATATATATATATATATATATATATATATATATATATATATATATATATATATATATATATATATATATATATGTATATATACATATATATATATATATATATATATATATATATATATATATATATATTTATATATATATATATATATATATATATATATATAAATATACATATTTATATATATATATATATATGTGTGTGTGTGCATGTATATGTATGCATACTTAAATTTCGACTAAAAGCATCTACAAAAGGAAAAGGTTACTAAACTTTTCAAAACCTACTTAAAGTAGCAGATGAAAATTTTTTCAAATATTTTAAAAGCTTTGTATTCACTTATAATTTGATTTCACTTCAGCTATTGGAATTCTAATCTATTTTTCATTAGAGGTTTTCTATCATTTTAATTATGGATAAAAATCACTTACAAATAGATAAAATGGGGCAATGCTTTTTTAAAGTCGGATTCGGTTATAGAGAAAAAATTATCAGGTTTCATAAAGAAAATTTATATCCAGCTAAAGAAAAGCTATTAGATTAATATGAATATCGAAAGTGAAGTTAAAATCAAATCATGCTAAAGAAAAATATATTAAGAAAATTATTGTATATAATTAGTATGTGTAAACGAATTAGAAATTGCATTAAAAGAAAGATCACAGAAAAGTAAAAATTCAGTAAAGAGGAAGTCTGCTGATGGCAGTTAAGAATCTAAATTCAAAACTGTTGGTAGAAAATGTCAGAAATGTCAGAAGTTTTGAGATTTTTTTGAAAGGAAAAGGACAAAATTAATGCATTGGATGGCGAGGATGATGACACTTGACAGTTTCCTGAAGTTACAAATTCAACGGGATGAGGTATATCGTAATGTGAAAAATAAAAGGATGTTAAATGCTGTTCTAAATATATCCTGTATGATAAATTCAAAGACTGAATGTATACCAGTTTTTTTCAACCAATTATGGGAAAGAGAATATAGCTGAATAGTTTGAAATAAATTATAATAAAAAATAATAACTCTCCTATATAATAAGAGAGCACGTTTCTGGCTATTAGATACTGCATATATTTATATATATATATATATATATATATATATATATATATATATATATATATATATGTGTATATATATAGATGTACATATATATATATATATATATATATATATATATATATATATGTATATATATATATATATATATATATATATATATATATATATATATATAAGGTGGAGTGGATATAATTTTAGATAACAGTATATAATGAGGATTTTATCGTTAAAAAACTGAATATAACAAAATTTAAAAACGAGAAATACTAGAACTAATATCGTTACTTTAGTGTATTTCGTCACTGGCATCAAAGACATGATTCCATTTGCCTGGATTTTGGATAGTACTGAAATGTTTCAACAAAAATTCTGTTTGTTAAATTTACAGTTTTTTATTCTTTTTGATAGCCTTACTCTACAGAGAAAAATACGCATGCACACGCGGACACACACACACACTTCCCACTTGATATATATATATATATATATATATATATATATATATATATATATATATATATATATATATATATATATACTCCAGACTAATTGCAAGGTTATTTTGTAGAATGTGGCATGAAGAGGCAAAACCTGATGAGTGGGAATTAGGCGTGTTGGTGAAACTGGCAAAAGAAGAAGACCTGACTAATTGCAATAATTACAGAGGCATAACACGTCAGTTGTTATGAAAATATATAGTATGCTTACTCTATAGAGACTGGAGAAAAAGATTGATGAAACGCGGAGAGATGACCAACTAGGATTCAGAAAAGGTAGAAGTTGCACAAAATAAAATTTTTATTTTGAGACATGTTGTACAGCAATACGTAGAATATAGAAATCCACTTTTGATAGTATTTGTGGACTATGAAGAAGCCTTTGATAGTGTGCACTGGCCAATTTTGTGGAGAGTCCTACGTTATTATGGAAATCCTCTTAAATGTGTGAATTTCATTAAGTCTGTTTATGACCATAGAAAGTGCAAAGTTAATAATTAGTGGAGTCTTATCAAATGAATTTACAGTGAACACTGGAGTACTCCAAGGGATTGTGTTGTCACCTATTTTGTTTATCTTCTTCGTGGATTTTGTAATGCGTAGAACACTCGGACGGTGAAAAAAGATTGGACTGGATTGCTGATAGGAATTTAGCAGATATGGAATATGCTGATGATGCTGTCCTTGTTAGCATAACACCACATGGTTTGCATTGGTTGCTTACAAGAATGCATGAAATATTACAGGAAGTTGGCCTGGATATGAATTGAAGAAAGACAGAGATGATGAGAACGGGGTATGCAATGGAAGATAAAATATCATTAAAAGGAGAAAGGATTAATGAGGTAGAATCATTTAAGTATTTAGGAAGTATGATCTCCAATAAAGAGTCTTTAGAATTAGAGTTTAGTGAAAGACTGAAAAAAATTGCCTGAAATTACATATAAAAATCAGACTATATATCAGTTTAGTGAGATCGGTGTTACTCTGTGGACATGAGTCATGGTATGACAATGAAACAATCTCCAATAGATTTAGTAGATTTGAGAACAAAGCGCTCAGAGGAATATTGAGAGTTGAATGGCAGGACAGGATTAAAAATGACACTATAAGAGAGATTACTCGAGTGCCATATGTAAATGAGATCATGATAAGGGGTAGATGATAAAGACGACTGGCGAAATCTAGCCGATGTCCTTTGCGTCAATAAGCGTAGGACATGATATACTGTGTGTGTGTATATACATATATATATATATATATATATATATATATATATATATATATATATAATATATAATATATAATATATATATACATATATACATATATATATATATATATATATATATATATATATATATATATATATATATATATATATAAGTAAGCAAAGGAACCACATGGTATATGGAAATATAAGATAGAGTCCTTCTTCAGAAGACTGATTTTTTGAGATTTTTTTTTTTCATTATTTATGGTACATTGAAAGAACGAGCATACACATAGTTATTTGCAGAAGAATACTCCCAACAAAACAAACTTCCTGATTTGGCCCAGATTTATGTGGGCTGGGCTCTTATCCCATAAGCCAGATGTCAGGTGGAGTCATTTTGGATAACAGATGTTATTTTTCTAGGCCTGCGAATTCTGTTTCTTTATTTTAATATGCATTTATTTTTAACGTTTTTTTGAAAACCTATAAACATATATGTACATACATATTTACACATACTTTACAACTTTATTCTTACATTTGTATGCATATATAAACACAAATTAATACATATAATAGTACAGATTACAGAGATTAATATCACGTAAACATAACATATGAGGAAAATAACTCCTACGATGTCACAAAGTCCAGGCCTGCTTAAAGAAATTAAAATTCTACAAGCATCTGATCTCTTTGCATATAAATGCATCGATTCTGTATATGCCATATATTATATTGAATCGTTACCAAACTATGAAATTTCTTTCTAATAAGTTATTGGAATGAACCAATTAATATTATGGTTTTGATGTCTAGCATGAGCAAACATTGCGTTATTTGAAGTATATTTTACAAATTTCATATGCTGGTCAGTATTCATTTCTAGTGTTTTACTTGTTTGAACGAATTTTATCTTTTCACACAAATTGAAAGGGGTATGGTATACGTATCCTTTGGTTCTGTCATGAGAATTCTTTGAGCTGTGTTTTCATTGTGTTATTGCTCTTGTGGAGGATCAGATTTTTTGTTTATTTTTAATTTGTTTTTGTGGTTTGCCATGTCGTTTTGAGAGAGAGAGAGAGAGAGAGAGAGAGAGAGAGAGAGAGAGAGAGAGAGAGAGAGAGAGAGAGAGAGAGAGAGAGAGAGAGAGAGAGAGAGAGAGAGAGGTAGTTGATGTGATGATTTTTTGTAGCGAGAAAGATTGTTGTATAATTGAGGAGGTTTGTTTACTTTTTTGTAGCTAGGTTAGGACAATGGTAAGCGTCTTGAGCGAATGGTTTTTTGATTGACTGCATGTAAAGGCAGCTGTGCTTGTGAACGCTGGATTTCATCTTTTCTTACCAGCTTTGGAAGTGTTTATCTATTTTCAACATTAAGTACAGTTTTGTTTATGTTTGAATGCTAGAAATAGTCTCTTATCTTTCTTCGATTTTAGTGTGATAGTTTAGTTAGCTAGGAGTGTTCGTAAGTGCTTTTTTTTTTTTTTTTTTATCCAGGCCAGGGGGGGGAGGGGGGGGGGGGGCGGCTGGACTGTGTTGTTTACCGGAACGACCCGGAACGTACAATGATTTTTGGAGCAGACAGCGGATAGAAAAATTTTTGACCATGATGACCCGGCCCGTAAAATAAAATATTCCCCTTGTTTGTGATGATGACAATGAAGATGATGCTGACCACCACATAAGTGACTGTTCAGTCAAGTTTACTGGAGACGGAGTGCGTATTGTTGGTCATCGAACTGTGGCATATTGCTGTGTAAAGACTGGACGGCTTGTTGGGGTGTCTATGAATTTACATATAAACATTTATTAGGTTGTGGTAAATTTTAGTTTTAAGTTTTCTTTGGGTTTACTTAAATGAGCTTCCTTATTTATTTATTTACAGTAGGTTAAGATTGTAGCATTTAATGTGGTTGTTCTGTGATGTTTACTTTTTTAAGGATTATAGTTTAGAAGGATTAAGTCTAGATAATTAAGCTTATTTTGAATACAGCTGATTTTTATATTAGTGTTAGTTGTAAGGAAATATAGAATTAAGGGTATGTTGTGTTTTGCTGTCTCTCATGTTCAAGAGTCTAGCAAGTGTAAAGTAAGGGTAAAGTTTGTTTTGTTGAAAATATTGTCTGTTAGTGATTTAAGGGTGTGGGGTTTGTAGTTGTGACATCCCGTCCTACTCTTAAATGCCACATTAACATTGCATTACTTATGAGTTAGGAATACCTTCTTAAATGTTACTGTATGCAAAAAAGTAAGTTTTTTTATATTACAGGTTTTTCTGTTTTTATTATCAAAGAACGTTTCTTATTCTGTTCTTAATGCATTATTTAGGACAATTTATGGATAAGTTATTTGCATGCCAATAGTCCTAATATCGTTTACTTCATTATCAATATAATCATGACTGCAAACTCAATGTTATAAAAAATATTGAAGTGACCGCTACTGATTTCTCAAATCTATTACTTTGACTTTAAAATAAATATACATGAAGATGTTTTTTCTATAGTCTGAATTTTACTTCATCATTACATTTTTTTAAAAATTGCATACCAAATTCAAGTCATGCTACGTTTATAAAGTAAATATATTTACGGCACCAAGCCATGAAATATATAAAAATATAAAAATGTATCTAAATACTCACCTCCTGATCACGCACATATTCCATCATCTATATAGGAAAACCTTTTTACTTATTAGGTATAATACCACTTCATATTCTACATTAACAAAATTGCATGTCTAGTTTATGTTGATATTGTAGATAAATGATTTCCCATGGCCATACCAAACGTTTTTGTATATCATCATCATCCAGGTGCCATATCCCAAAGGACGTCTCCCATTAAATTCAAACATACACTCTTTTAATATTCAATTTGATTGATTTCTATTATCGTATTAATAGAAAATAGTAAATTAATTTGTTTACTCTCTAAAGTATTGGATATTGATTCCAAAACTTTGTCAATGAGTACTTTGCTAAATAATCATATGAAGTCAAAACTGTCAAGCCCAAAGGATTTGTTACCAAATTAGATAATATACTGATTAATCAAGTCTACATTGTTATACGCTTGACTCTGAGATGAAGTTAAACAAAGAATCAGGGATTTTAACTAGTTATCTAGACTATTTATATTATGTCAAACATGCAGAACTATTCTTTGGCCTAAAAAAATAATTCGACATATGGGTGTGTACCGCAAATGTATCACGCACGCTAGTATACTGTCACGGTATTTCTGTTTTTCTTTTTTCTATATATATATATATATATATATATATATATATATATATATATATATATATATATATATATATATATATATACAGTATATATATATATATGTATATATACAAATATATACAAATATATATATATATATATATATATATATATATATATATATATATATATACAAATATATATACAAATATATATATATATATATATATATATATATATATATATATATTATATATATATATATATATATATATATATATATATATATATATATATATATTCTCGTTATCCTCTCCTCTCGCATTGATAACCTGTTCATGACCGCATTTTCTTGAATCATTGTTTGATTTTTTTGTGGCGTTCTTTACTGGAACAAGATGTATATATAATGATGCTCCATCAAAATCAAGTTAGTTTCATTCAACTTGTCTCCCAGTCACCTACTTACGGCTCACTTGCACATTGGTGACCAGTGGAGTGACCGCTCCCTCCCACCTTGTCCTTCATTGATGTGCCTTACTGTTTTAAGATGCCACCTCAATGAAACTCCCGGCCTTCGAAAGCTGATAAGCGTTCGTCTGGTTCCACCGGGCTGAAGTCCAGTTTAGCATCAAGGGCTTGCCTCTGTCAAGCACCAAAACAGATTACGTTCTTGAGCCGATCCCGGGGATACTTTCTCGGAAATCTTTGATTGACTGTGCAAGCAAGGAGATACCCTCATAATGTACGGAAAACTCAAATCATACCTCCAAGAGCAGTACTCATCATCACCGGCTGCCCTCATAGCAAAACTTTTCATATCTCTCAACAATCGTTGGGGAACCAAAAGGCTTCGCTTGCCCTCAGAGAAATGACCCGTATAACTTGCCTGCAACCTGTTCCTGGCGCAGACAACTCTTCATGAAGTGAATGTACTTTGTGCCCTTTGGGTACGAAGCCTTACTGTACCTGTATGTGCAGCCATCCCCGATAAGGATAGTTGGCCCATGAAGGGACTGATGACCAAAGTTGACGCCATTATGGATAGCCACTTCACCACCTTCAAAACCTCCATAAACACCTCCACTCCTGATGAAGACAACACCTACTCAGCATCGACTGAACACGACCTGAATTCAGTTGGACAGAGACGCCCACACCGTGACGTGCCGGAGCGTCAACAAAGCTGGTCACCACCCACATATACTAACCACATCTCCAGCCACTTACTGAAAGACAACGTCTGCAGTTATACTACTACCACTCCAAATTCGGGGCAGCTGCGAAGAAATGTGTGAAAGGTTGTCAGTGCCCAAAAAACTTGTAAGTAGGCCACTGCTTGCATCGGTGGCCTCCCTTGTCACTAATCTTTTATTTTTACATGACTCTGGTACGGGTGAGCAATTTTTGGTAGACACGTGTGCTTGCCATTCTCTTCTGCCAAGGCTAGTCTCCAGGACACAACATAGATTGTCCAAATCTGCCGACATCCACCTGATAGTTGCCAACGGATGTGCGATATACACCTACGGTTATGAAATCCTCACATTATCGTTTGGGAGTGTCAAACATCACTCGCAATTTCTCGTTGATGATGTTACATTGACAATCCTCGGTGCGAATTTCCTCTCACACTTCCACCTCGTGGTCGATATAGCTCACTGACGGTTAGTTAGTGCGGATTCGTACTCCTCAATGCACCTACAATCCGGCCCTTCCGACCTTCTCTCCACACCAGCGCACTCAAAGGTGCCTACGCCCATCTCCTTATGTTATACCCTGAAGTTTTCCATGCAGAACTTTGTGAAACGCCCACGGTTCCCTTAAAACACGGTATTTATCATCCTAGCAAGATGACAGGGCTACCTGTGTTCGCCAGATTCAGACATCTGGCACCGGATCATTTGGTGGCTGGTAAACAAATGTTCACCGAAATGGAAGAAATGGGGCTTTGCCATAAGCCCTCCAGTCCATGGTCATTACCCTTACCCTAAAGAAAAATGGCTCTGCGTCCGAGTGGGGATTACAGGCGCCTGAACATGCAGAGAAAACTGGAGCCCCTACCCCTCTCAAACATCGCCGACGTGACCTAATTGCAATAATTTGTTGTGATTGTTTACAGTATCAACAGGATTTTTCTTATATTTTATGTTTCTCTCACTCAAGAAATATGGTTTTTCTTATGTAATATTTCTTATGTAGAGCAGCCAGGGCTCCTGGTTTATGTGCATTTGCCAATTTTATGTTTTCATCTTGCTTCAACTCAGCAATGGCTTTCTTGAATTTTCTTTAAAATTTTTGGACCACTTGTTTTTTTTTTCAAATTCCCAGCCATAATGCAATTAAACATATTTACTTCCTTTCCCAAAATGTCAATTTTATTTTTCAGTTTACATAATAACTAGGTAATTTATACAATGCTTGCCTTACTCAATGACATGGTATATGAGGACCCACCCAACATCCCACGAAGGCACCAAAGTTCCGTCTCATATTTTGTTCTACAAATATCAGTATGTATGTTTGTACTTTCATAATACCATTTAATATTGTAAAGGTCTCTATTAATATATAAGTCTTTCAGATGATGTCATAGATACAAAACCAGTAGAGATATATATACACTATATTGTATAATAGTGTTGAGCCTGTTGTTCCTTCGAATGAGAATCTAGTCAACCTACTTGATAGGCCTATCCCTTCTCATGTGCCAAGGTACCGAGTGAAAGAAAAACCCTGGTTCACAGATGATTGTAGAGGTGCTTATCCGGCATTTAATCTTTGGAAGGTTAACATATCAGATTTGACCGAATAACTATATTTAGCCAAGAGCTTTTGCTTATAGAGTTTATGCTACAACTGAAAATGAATACAAATTAACCATAAAAGAAACCCCTTCTGGTACAACGCTGGAACATAAGTGATGGGCTATCCTTAAATAACTATTTGGTGAAGAGTAGCAGTTCTCCCTTAGCTTAATCCTGACGGCTCTGTCACTTACTGTCCAAAGGAAAAGGCAACCCTTTTGGCTGATGTGTTTGACAGTAGGCAGAGTAAAGGGAAACTTGATCTTCGTCATTCCTGTTTTCCTTAGGCTAAACTAACTAGTTTAGCTTTTCCATCTCGTGAAATCAAAGCTCTCTTGATGGACCTTGATGCTTATGGAGGTGTAGACCCAAATGGTAGTTTTCCTTTGCTTTTTTATAAAGACTACAGGTTTCTTAGCTCTGTTATTTTCCGCAAGTTAGCAAGCAGAGATTCTTTAAGCACTTGGTGGATAATTGGTAATGTTACTCCATTATGTGAATGCGTTTGTGATAGCTCAAGTCTAACTGATAACCGCCCAATTTACATAACTCCCATATTAGCAAAACTTCTAAAAAAGTTTTGCAATTTAGAATTCCTAAAGGCATTGAAGCATGTGATGCCCTTCTTACAATGTCCAGTGCTGTGCAGAATTCCATTGATTATGGAAAGGAAGTTTGTATGATTGGCCTTGATTTAAAACCCAAAAAGTTGGGAAGGGGTGGATCTCTCCTTAGTATCATTATTGAATTTTCAAGTAATATATCGTCGTAAAGAGATGTTTTAGTGTAGGGAGCATATTAATGTAATATTATGTGTTTCTCAGGGTAGTGTTCTTGGCCTATTACTTATCATACTATATACACATGACATGTGGTTTGGTCTAGAAATCAAGCTCGTTGCACATAAAAATAGTGTTATTCTCTTTGCATCAATTTCATCTCTTGAATAGAGATCTTGGGGTGTTAAATACCTTAATAGAGATCTTGCTAAAATTAGTGAATGGTGCAAATCATAGAGCATGAAATCGAATCTTAATAAAACTTAAAGTATGATTGTAAGTAGGTCGAGGACAGTGGTTCCTCAACATCCGGATCTCAGCATTGATAATCTTTCTATAACCTTTTATGACTATTTAAAAATTTGAATTGTGATTCTTGACTGCAAATTTACTTCTGAGAAACACATTAGATATGTCTCTTTTGAAATTGCAAAAAAAAAGTGTTTATTGAGCAAGTCTTCTATGATTTTCTGTGATCAATTTATTCTGGAGAAGAGTTTTAATTCTTCCATTCTACCTTGTTTCCAGTATTGTTCTCCTGTTTGCCTTTCAGCTTCTGGATCTCATCTTATTTTGTTGGACAGGCACATATGGTCTTTTAAATTTCTTATTCCTGATCTAGATAGTAATTTCTGGCATCGTCTATCAAGTAGTTAGTTATGCATTTTACATAAGGTGTTGTTTTTTTATAATTCTGACCATCATTTTCATTCAGATCTTCTCGGACAGTACCATACTGTTCGTAGTACTAGGTAGACAGTCCATTTTGATAGTTGAGCCTTTTTCATCATGAGACTCAATACTACCAAGTATTCCAGAAGTTTTATTCCAGCTGTGAAAAAGTTGTGCAACGATTTTCCTGATGAGTTAGTTGAATAGATGGAACTTCGAAAGTTCAAACATGCAGCAAATGTTTTTATGTTAAACAGACTAATATGAGTCTATTTATAGTTTATATATGTAATATCTATTTCATCGTCATTGCTGTTCTTATAATATCATATTGTTTTAATTGCCCATTACTTCGATTGTAGTTTATTTATTTCCTTATTTCCCACACTGGTCTATCTTTTTTTCTGTTGGAGACAATGCGCTTATGGTATCCTGCTTTTCCATCAAGGGTTATAGCTTAGATAGTGATTATATATATATATATATATATATATATATATATATATATATATATATATATATATATATATGTATATATATATATATATATATATATATATATATATATATATATATAATATATATATACACACATGTATGTATATATATATATATATATATATATATATATATATATATATATATATATATACATGTATGTATATATATGTATATATATATATATATATATATATATATATATATATATATATATACATATATATATACATGTATGTATACACATGTATGTATATATATATATATATATATATATATATATATATATATATATATATATATATATATATATATATAATATAATGGTACATTGGCGTCAATGTGTTTGCTGTAGGATCCTTTGTATTTACGTATAGTTTCTTTCGGTTTCCCGCCGTGAGCCTTGGGTAAATGGAATTGTGATTTTCTAGTTTCACATATCTGAAGACTACATAACTATAGTTTATCTAAAGCTATGGGTCTATGGTGTGATTACTTATTTACGTTAGTTTCACGATCCCATATATATATATATATATATATATATATATATATATATATATATATATATATATATATATATATATAAACAAACAGGCCTCCATATATATATATATATATATATATATATATATATATATATATATATATATATATGTATATATATATATATATATATATATATATATATATAAAGATATACACAAACAGGCTTCCATACATATATATATATATATATATATATATATATATATATATATATATATATATATATATATATATATATATATATATGTATATATGTATATATGTATGTATATATATAAATATATATATGTATATATATATATATATATATATATATATATATATATATATATATATATATATATATATATACATAATGCAATCGAAATAGCAGCAATTAGGAAAAATCAATATCATGTATGAACCTAACTGTTGTTTGTCTTAGATATACTTCGATAACATTTTGCTTATTAAATTTAGATAAAGATTTAATGCTTTCAGTTTACATTTGTAATTCTGTTGTGGGAGATTAACAGGAGGCAAAGCTTTAAGGTAACAGAATTTCTTTTCCGATTTCAAAAATTAGGTGGCACAGCTAACCACAGATAAATTCAGTATTGTTTTGCATTTGCAATACATCTGGTAGACTTTGAGGATATGTTGAAACTAGAATCCCAAAAGGTGAGTCGAGCTCCCTGGAAAGGTTAAATCCACTGATCCCCAATGCAAAAATATGAAAAAAAGTTGGTTCTGCAGAGATAACAAAATCCCAAGCAATTTGCTGTTAAAAGAATTCACTGAATCGTAGGGTCATTGCTTGATATAAAAATGCAAACAGAAAAATTCTCAATCCATATCGATATGGATTACTTCGTACAAAAAAAAAAAAAAAAAAATTTCCACATTCAAGCAAATGGTTTTGCATGGGGGTAACACGCTCTCGGAGGGGAAAGAAAATGCAGGATTAGGATCCACTTGCTCTACTGTAAAGAGTAAAGGGGAAAATATTCCATATCCTACAGTATATATAGATAATCTTCGTCAAAATCCCAATACAATTTCTATTAAATGAAAGGAAGGAAATAATACGAAACAAGCCTCTCTCTTTATAAAAATTATAACGCGGATAAGCATCTACTTCTAAAACACATACAGAAAATGTATATTAGAGTAAATATATAGTAAATGAAGTAGATATGAACTAGAAGGATAACTGAGGCACGCTATTCTATCTGTTTCTTTATTTCTTTCCCTCGGTGGGCTAATTACACAGCCTAAGCCCTTACACTGCCTAAGCCCTTGTGTCTATAGAATCTTGCTTTTCCAAGAAGGGTCGTGCCTTATTATACATACATACTTATATATATATATATATATATATATATATATATATATATATATATATATATATATATATATATATATTTATATATATATACATCTATATATCTATATATATACATATACATATATATATATATATATATATATATATATATATATAGATAGATACAGATATATATATACATCTATATATATATATATATATATATATATATATATATATATACATATATATATATATATCATATATATATATATACAGATATATATATATATATATATATATATATATATATATATATATATAGATAGATAGATAGATAAATATATATATATATACACATCTATATATATATACATATATATAATGTGTGTCTGTGTGCGCGTGTATATATGTATCATAAATAGAAAAAAACTATAGCTCAGAACAGAACAACAATGCAACTTGTAAAAGTACCCAATACAGTATTTCTATAATAATACATTCTTGCCAGCAATATAAAGAAATAGTCTTCGCAAAATGCTACGAAAAATACATCACTGACGGGAAGAGAACGTGACTGGCTCGTGATGAAAGGTCTTCTTCTTCCCCTCGGTGACTGATATTCTCGGGGTAGGAACGACGAAGGCCATAATTCTGCTCTTTTAACGGTTCATATTTGCCGGTCTGATAACTTCCCTCTCTGGTCGAGTAGGTCATGACAATGATAGTCTGGGAGGGGTCCCATCTTCGGCGACCCCTCCGGACTCGGAATCTTTCCTACTCCATCAAATCGGATTTATTATAACAATAGGCCTACTAAATCAAGATAAATGCGTATCTCGCCCGATGCTTTCGCTTAATTGCAATAGGGATAAGTATCGTTTTTTTTTTTAAAAAGAGGGGGGGGGGAGAATTTTGCTTCAATTTAGTAGTAAAACCATGTTGACATATGTATCATTGGAATCCTTGAGGATTATTACAGCATCATTAGGAAACGCATACAGGGATTATCATCTTAAATCGTGTTCGGTGCAGACACACACACACACGCATGTATATATATATATATATATATATATATATATATATATATAAATATATATATATATATGCATATATATATATATATATATATATATATATATATATATATATATATATATATATATATATATATATATAATCAGTGTCAGCCGATTCCGCAATTGGCTGAATGGTGCAACACTCGAGTCTCGTTTCTAATATCTGTAAATTGTTCAAGGTCTGTTAGCTGCAGTATCAAATAGTTCTATACCAAATAGTTCTAAACAACTAGCAGTGTCTTTAATGATTAGAAAACCATTTACTAAGGGCAAGAAACATTACCTTTTTATTACGTAAAACAGGTTGAGAAACTAGAGAGCTGTCCACTTCTAATGCTATCTCCTAAAAACCCCCATCCCTTTTTCAAACGGGGTAAAACTGTTGACGGTTATTATTATTATTATTATTATTATTATTATTATTATTATTATTACTGTCCAAGCTACAACCCTAGTTGGAAAAGCAAAGTGCTATAAGCCCAGGGGCTCCAACAGGGAAAAATAGCCCAGTGAGGAAAGGAAATAAGGAAATAAATAAATGAAGAGAATAAATTAACAATAAATCAATCTAAAAAAAAGTAACAACGTCAAAACAGATATGGCATATATAAACTATCAACAACGTCAAAAAAGAACAAAAACAAGAAAATTTAGTGTATTGGTCCGCGTCCTTTTGCATGCATGGCTGGATGAATAAATATAAAGTAGTCATTTCATTTTTTTTAATGAGTGACCACGTAGTTCTACAACTTCCACCGGAAGCGATGAAAATTAATGAACAAATAAAAAAAAGGTTCTTTATATTTATGCGAGTGAGCATTCACTAATAGCTATTAGGAAATGAGCTGTCCCCGCAATGTTCATTAAGGTATTACTTTCCTGAATGACGGGAGAGGCGATGTGAAATCTAATCTCGACTTCATTTTTTATATTGGTGTTTGGCGGCAAGTTATTGCCCAATAATATTATTTGATATTTGTCAGATATTTGATTATTCTCTTAGTAAACATATGTTTGACACAGCAAACACTACCTTGTTGGCTGTTGAAAAGTGCAAAGGTTATGTAACAGAAAATGATTTGGCTGTTGAAAAGTGCAAAGGTTATGTTACAGAAAATTATTTGGCTGTTGAAAAGTGCAAAGGTTATGTAACAGAAAATTATTTGGCTGTTGAAAAGTGCAAAGGTTATGTAACAGAAAATTATTTGGCTGTTGAAAAGTGCAAAGGTTAAGTAACAGAAAATTATTTGGCTGTTGGAAAGTGCAAAGGTTATGTAACAGAAAATTATTTGGCTGTTGAAAAGTGCAAAGTTTATGTAACAGAAAATTATTTGGCTGTTGAAAAGTGCAAAGGTTATGTAACAGAAAATTATAGGGAGTTTATTCAGAAAAGGTGTTTGCATACTTAATGATGAAATTAAAATAAAAGTATTTCAGAATTTTCCTGGAAAATAATATTGAAATTACTATGATATTCTAACGTTTTAATTTTTTGTTTAGTTGATGAAAATGCTTTTTCAAATTCAAATAAGATTTTCCAACGTTCTTACAAAAAAAAAAAAATAATAATATAGAAAATTATTTACTTTTACGAATATTACCTAACCATGGTATATTCAAAAAGAATTTCATGGAAATGTGATAAGCAATGACAGATATTTCTTTAAATAATACATTTCAGAATTTAGAACTATTCCAGATCATTACAGAATACTAAGTAGAATATTTCAAATCCGTTTTTATTGAATATCTAGCCTACATGAAGATATTCAAGAAAAATAAACTAAATTTAAGCCTTACCTCTCTATATAGTCTGTCTACCTTTCTGTCTACGATGGACTTCAACAGGATCACAGGCATAACAAAAAAATATCTTATTGCTATCTAAAGTGTCCCTATCACAATTAAAAATGAAATGTTGAAAGCCTTATTCCCCTTAGTTATTATAGAGCTGGCTGTCGAAATCCAGCTGATCCATATGCACTAGAGAGTAATTTGTAGACTATTAATAATCTGAAATGTTTCTATATATATATATATATATATATATATATATATATATATATATATATATATATATATATATATGTGTGTGTGTGTGTGTGTGTATATATATATACATATATACATATACTGTATATATATATATATATATATATATATATATATATATATATATATATATATATATATATGAATATATATAGTATATTCAGATAGTGGTCTTAAATACTCTAGGAAGTTAAGGAAAAGTCTTAACCTTATCGTATTTAAATATAACTCCATAAAACTCTTAATTCATATTCACAAAGTGTATAAAAAAT
>NC_090750.1:67852997-67872997 GCF_036898095.1 Palaemon carinicauda | reverse complement strand
AAGAGATAGGTACTTTAGAAATAAAACAGTCAAAATGCCAAGATATAGAAAGGAAAAGGCTAATTGATAACCAAAAATTAGACTATTTTATTTTAAATAGATAAGGCAAAAATAGTCAGTTATCACAGTATTTTTTTGAAAAAGTTTCAACTCTTAACACTCATTCATTCCTTCGTCAATTATCCGTTGCAATGACCAGTCTAATTATAATGCACATAAATTTTCTAAATTCCACATTAGTTGAAAATTGGTAAACATTTTATGCACAGCTATGAAATTTTCATTCAATTAGTAACTTATATAAGGGATTTAAAATTTAAATTATGTTGAGAATAATAATTAGTGCATATCAAAATAGTTTCAATTTTGTATTTTAAATATATTTAATACAATCTCATTAGATATCTATTCCCCTGAAAGGCTTAGAGGAGAATTCGTCCTTTGAGGTATATTGCAGGCGAATTTCAATTTTATGTTCCATCCAGAATTTATCAGACTTTTATCAACAAATCGACATTGTGAGCTTGAACATTTGTAAGAACCAGCAATGGAAAATAGATATTATTTTACAGTTCCTGTGAACGTATATTATCTATGAATTCCCAATGCTTATTTTTACAGTTTTTTTATAGACATTGTTGAAGAAAATATGATTTTGTGGAATCTTTTGTAACGGGGCACCTTCATTGTTCCATTTTTGCTAAAATAAAAAAAGAATAATATATCTATATTTTGTTTTCGGTTCCATTTTATCCATGAAAGAATATATGAATATATAAAGATAATTCATTCTACGATATATCTACACCAATAATCAAAAGTGATTCTTTTTCATTTGCTTTCCTCCGTTGTTTTTATTCTTTTCCTACTCCGACAAAATCGAAGACATTTTCTACATCTCAAACTAGGAGGTACCATAATATTTTCAGTACAAAACCTAAATCACGTTTCTTCAACCTGATGAAAACTGTTATTTATAACTATCTCAGTTTTTAATTACCAAGTTTATTAAATGATATCTTAATATCACATTGTCTCTTTATGACGCATCTAGGCGATGAGGCTGATGATGGTGTTAATTAATATGAAAGGTCTTTATGTCTAGCAGCTCCCAAATATAATCATTCAATTGAAAGAGAATGTTTTTTTTTTTTTTTACTTTTTATATAGATCAGGAATTATAATATACTAAAAACATCAATACATTTACGCCTTAATCTGTTGAACAATGAAACTCAATATGGTTTGATGGTCATAATCAATTATGAAATTAAGTGTTATATTGTTGCAGGTTATCATATCTTAAAATGTAGGTAAAGCTCTAATGAACTTTACAAGCACCTTTGCCTCAGATATAGAGAAGCTATCATTATAATGCACTGCTTTTCGATATAACAATGCAAAAATTTATTCTCATAATATATATAATATATATATATATATATATATATATATATATATATATATATATATATATATATATATATATATATATACAATTTTTTTACTCTAATAAATATACTCAAAGTCAAGATGTTTTTATATAAATATATATGGCACAGGTCTTTGCAACGTGCTAAGAGAGTCTAAGTTAAGAAATCTTACACAGTTTCAGGAGACCTGTCTATCCTAAAGATATGTTTTTACTGTTTTTTTTTCTGAATCATCTAAAATATTATCCTCCTTTATGGTCTTCAGAAGGACTTTCTGAGGACCAGACAGGGATTTTTAAATGATATTAATGCCTACAGATTTCCTTGCTCCTAATGTTGATATCAATATCTGTTACCAAAATTGGTAGTAATATTATTATAATTCTGAAAGTCATATGAACTCATATCTTACAATTCTTTATAATTCATCATAAACTGATATGATTTAAATACCAACAGCTTTCCTTTTCGTATTATGAGGCTTGTTAATAGAAAATATTCGAGAATTCTCCCTACTGCCGTTAACAAATAATAGAATTGTCACCCTAATCATACGTTGGGAGAAGGCAAAACTTTGAAAGATTAAACATGTAATTTTTTATTTTTTTTATTTTTTTTTTCGAAAAGTTGACCTAGGCATCGCTTCAATATGTGATGGTCATTTATCTTTTCTATTCTGCTAAATGATTTATCTTATTCATATGATTTTTTCACAGTTTATTCTCTTTATGTATAACTGTACTATGCTGCTTTCCTTATTTTAACTCTAGGACTTGTGGCACTGACATACTTTATACCATACATACACAGTACACACACACACACACACACACACATATATATATATATATATATATATATATATATATATATATATATATATATATACTGCATATATATATACGTATATATATATATATAAAAATTATATATATATATATATATATATATATATATATATATATATATATATATATATATATATATATATATATGTGTGTGTGTGTGTGTGTGTGTGTTTGTGTGTGAGTGTGTGTATGTATGTTTTAGTGATTTAATATAAGAACATTCTGAAACGGGGATCAATATACTGCATATATATACGTATATATATATATATATATATATATATATATATATATATATATATATATATATAAATTATATATATATATATATATATGTGTGTGTGTGTGTGTGTGTGTGTGAGTGTGTGAGTGTGTGTATGTATGTTTTAGTGATTTAATATAAGAACATTCTGAACCGGGGATCAATCAGATTCACAATTTCATAAACTATACAGTTATTACTAGATGAAAACATAAAATCATACAACTCCACGAAGAGTAACAGCGGCGAAAAAAAAAGAGAAAAAAAATCAGTTTGGCCCATGTTCACGTGTTCACTTCAATCATGATTATGATGGCCTAGACCTGTGAATGAAATGTTCCCCCAAGCACATTTTGCTTGCCTGTCATTTACAGGGACGTGAAAAACTACATGTTTATTACTTTTCTCATCGCAACTGAGCAAAAATACATCAACAATATAAACACCGTTTTATGTTATTGGCACTATCAGATGATAGATCTTTTTAATTGATTAAACTTTCCACGATGATTTATTAGTAATAAAGAAAATCGAATGAATAAAACCTAGAAGAATATATGCTTTCGGATTTAAAAGGCTTTTTTTTATATGTTCTTTATTACTATAAAGTGAGATCAGATGAATATGGCTAGAATTTTGTTGTATTACACATATCTGAACAAAATCGTAATAAATAGCAGTTTTCCAGATATTGCACATTGCACAACATATGGGTGTTCTATAATGATAAAATTCCATGTTTGCAATCAAAAATGTTTACTAAGATATATATATATATATATATATATATATATATATATATATATATATATATGTATATATATATATATATATATATATATATATATATATATATATATATATATGTATATATATGTATATATGTATATATATACTGTATCTATATATATTTATATATATATATATATATACATACATATATACTGTATATACATATATATACATATATATTTATATGTGCATACATGTATATATGTATGTATGTCACAAAAATTAAAACAAGAAAAAGCTTGTGGTAGCTTAAAAATACAGGATAGTTTAAAACCCTTACAGTGTACAAGCGTTTATGAAACGAGTGCGGTACATGGCTCCCCCCTAAAAATGACATACATGTGAAATAGGGTGCCCTGCTCTAGAGGGAGGTAATGTAGGTGGGTCATCTGGCAGGAGATATGCAGGTTTTAGGCTGTCAATGGAGACCTAGTTTGCTTTGCCACGAATGTTGAGGCAGAAAGCTTTAGGCGTACGACGGATCACGAGGAAAAGGTTTGTGTAAGGAGGCATTAGTAGTAGCTTACTAGTGACATCGCGCAGGTAAACATGCAATGCTGAATGCCGATCTGTCAGTATCTATTGCTTAGCTGGTGGCTTACATGTCTGGCAGCATGGCGTAAATTTTCCGATAACGTAACGTAGGCTCTAGAGATTGTCGGAGGAGGTTGCAGATGGAAAGAATTCGGCAAGGATGATTAACGGGTCCTCATATACCATTTCAGCTGCCAGGGAGTCTCCAGGAGTGGTCCTTAGTGCAAGGAGGACCAATGAAAGCTGGGTAAAAGAGTTATAGAGTCCTTACAGCGGGACATCAAAGCTACTTTAAGGGTGCGATTAAAACGTTCAACCATTCTGTTGGCACGAGGGTTGTATGCAGTTGTCTGATGTAGGATGATTCCCAGGAGATTTGCTAATGATGCCCACAATTGCGAGGTGAGAATGGTACCCTTGTCAGAAGTATTATGCTGAGGGATATCCAACCTTGCTATCCATCCCGAGAGTATGGCAGATGTACATGAGGTGGATGTTGCAGTTTCCAGGGGAATGTCTTTATGCCAATGAATGGAGCAGTGAATGACGATAAACAGGTAACAATATCCTTTTGATGTTGGTAGGGGACCTACTACATCAACGTGAATGTAGGCAAAACGTCGCTGAGGATGAGGAAAGATACCCACTTCTGAATCTAAGTGTTGATGTACTTTTGGGATTTGGCATGCAGTACAGGTGTGGGTTAAATTCTTAGCATCCTTAGTAATGCCATGCCAAATGAAGTTCCTCTTCAATAGCTGAGCAGTAGAATGGAACGAGGCATGTGAAAGGCTATGAAAGAAATCAAACACCTCTCGGCGCATGGGATCAGGTCTACCAGTACTGACGTCACAGAGGAGGGTGGCATTGGAGTCGTCCAGAGGGACGTCCTCCTAACTAAGGGATGTGTAGGATATCCTACAAGCTCAGGACTCTGGATCTTTTTGCTGTTCTTCGGCTAAGGCCTTATCATTGAATCCCAGGTGAATGGCGGCCAATGTGTCTAAATAGGGCATTGGCAACGGGACTCGTTTTCCCAAGGACGTGTTGAATGGTACAATTCATTGTATTCAGCCACGGCGGAGAGATGTTGGCGTTGACGGGCGGACCAGATTCCTCCTTGAACAATTTTCTACTTAAGATGGCCAATGATTGGGATATGCCATTGACCTCCTGCTCGAGTACTGCCCCTATAGTGATGTTTCTGGCATTAATGGTGACGAGGAAAGGTGAATATGGCACGGGAAAATTGAGAGCAGCAACGTTTCATGGACATTCTTTGCGTTGCAGAAGGTCACTTCTTGAAGGGGACCCCACTTCAGGTCTTTTGGCTTAGCCTTGAGGTAAGTGTAGAGGGAGGCATGAGTGGCGGAAATGGCTCACAAGAATTAGTGATGATAGTTGATGAATACCAAGAATTATTTCAGCTTTGACGGTCGAGGATGAGGGGAAGTTCTGAATGGCTGCTACTGTCTCAGGGAGGGGATGGACTCCTTCAGGAGTGATGCGGTGCCCTAAGAATGATACTTTGCTGTCGCCAAAGGTACACTTGTCGTACCGGACTACAAAGCTGTTCTGTTGAAGGTGACAGAAGTGTTCCTCTTTGGAGGAATAGAACACATGTATGTTGTCCACATAACATACACATAAGGGAAGGTCCCCTAAGATGCAGTTCATAAGACATTGAAAAGTGGCCCCAGCATTGCGAAGGCCAAAACAGGAGAAATTAATGGTGTATGTACCTAAGGGAGTGATGATGGTGGTCTTGGGGAAGTCTTCTGGGTTCATGGGCACCTAATAATAGCCCTCAGAAGGTTGTTCATGAAGAAAACCTTCACTTTGTGCAAGTAGGTCACGTCATTGATGGTTGGGGTAGTGATCCAGTTTTGTCTTCATGTTCAGGCGCCTGTAATCCCTACACCGACACAGAGAGCCATCTTTCTTCAGAACATTGTGCAAGGGTGACCAACCAGGGCTTGAGACCTTTTGGCAAAGTCCCATTTCTTCCATTTCAGGGAACGTTTCTTTAGTGTGTGCCAAACGATCGGGTGCCAGCTGCCCCAATCTGGTGAATACTAAGGGTCCCGTCATCTTGATATGGCTATAAATACCATATTTGGAGGGAACAATAGGCGCTTGCTTAAAGTTCTAGACGGGAAACTTCTGGATACGACAGGAGGGATGGGTGTAGGCATCCGTGGGTGCACTGATGTGGAGAACTAGGTCGGAGGGGCCTGTTTGGAGAGATGTTGACCAATAAGAGTCAGCGTTGACTAGCCATCGGTAAGCAACATCAAGCAGGAGTTGGTAATGTAAGAGGAAATCCGTGCCGAGTATTGGCAATGTGAAGTCAGCAACGAGAAATTGCTAGTAATATTTGACGCTTCCAAACGATAATGTGAGGTTCTTGTAACCATGTGTGGGGATCGAAAATCTGCTGGCAGCTACTAGGTGGATGTCGGTAGATTTAGACAGACTACGTCGTGCCCTGGCGAGTGGCTTTGGCAGAAGAGAGTGGCAAGCACCCGTGTCTACCGAAAATCACACATCCGTATCTGCATCTTGTTAAAAGTAAAGATTAATGACCTGGAAGGCCAACGCTCCAAGTAATAGACTACTTACACATTTTTGGGCCACAGACAACAGTTTGAACATTTCTTTGCAGCAGCCACGAATCTGGAGTAGTAGTAGCATAACTGCGGCCGATGGACATCAGTAAGTGGCTGTATAGATCGTTGGTTGTAAAGTAATCGAGTGGTGGGTGGTGGGTAGTTTTGTCGCTGCTCGGGCACGTCACGGGGTAAGAATATGTGTCCTATTGCATACACGTCAGCTTCGGTCATTGTTGAATAGTTGTCCACTTTGTCAGGAGTGGAGGCGTTGATGGAGGTCTTGCAGGTGGTGAAGTGACTGTCCATAAGGGCGTCGACTTTGGTCATCAGGTCTTTCATGGGCAAAATATCGACATTGGGGATGGCAGTGAGTACAGGTTCGGGTAGGCACCATACACAATGGGCACGAAGCAGATTCACTTCACGAGGAGAGTTGTCTGCAGTAGGTTGCAGGCAAGCGGTACTGGTCATTTCCCTGCGGGTGAGCAAAGCCTTTTGGTTCCCCAACTGTTGTTCAGTGAGCAATAAAAGTTTTACTATGAAGGCAACTGGCTATAGCGAGTACTGCTCCGGGAGGTATGATTTGAGGCCGTCGTACTTCATTTGGGTGTCCCCTTGCTTGCACAGCCAATCTGAGATTTCCAGGAAAGTGTCCTCAGGTGATCCCTGAGAGAACATAATTTGCTTTATTGCTTGATCGAGCCCAAAAGTGAAATATCGAAACAATATTTACAATAAGTTGTCCCATTCAATTATTTTACCAACAACTACTCCAGACATAAAAATATAGCCTTTATTAGGGCTAAATTTATTGAATAACTCTATAACTTGGTCAAAAAATAATTAGAAATTGTAATGATAAACCCAATAACACTAGACTACGCGGTTGTTGGAGAGCTCTGGATATTCTATTATTTTTCCGAAATCCTTCTTGGATAAGTCTTATTTTTTCTTTATATTAAATTTAGGCATCAAAACTCCTTTTTCTTTAGACCTTATAATCAAATACGACACGATACAAATTTGCCTTTAACGATTACTCACGTTCGTCATGTCTACTATTCACTTTTCGCCATCAAGGTAAATTCATGTACAGAAACAAATATCTGTCGTATCGAATATAACCTCAACTACATCATCATGACAACTTTTTTTGCATACCACATCTTATATCATTCTTCACAAGTTAAACTTACTGGAACAGGATAGCTTTTTAAAGAGGAGCTAGACTCTTGTGCGGAATATTTCTTATTATGATGGTCCTAATGAAAACTATAATGTCTAACAAAAAAAAAAAAAAAATGCATGCCCAACTTTTTAAAGCAATTATTAGCTTTATTTAGTTTTGGAAAAGCTCTATAGAGAAAATATGTTATTGAAAATATATAATCATTTCAAACCACTGTGAGAATAGAGAAAATATGTTATTGAAAATATATAATCATTTCAAACTACTGTGAGAACAATGAATATACTAAAAAATCACCATTTTGATAGACACGAAACACTTAATTGAAACCGCAGTCCTATTAAACAGAAAATAAGCTCAATTTCAGAGTTGGGAACTTCCTTCGAATTTTATATCCCAAGTAAGATTTGTCCTCTCATTTCACAAATTACTCTGAATGCAATGTTTCTTAATAGGGCTCCATAACTTGAATTGAAATAGTTTCGGGATAGTTTTTTCATTAAAAAGAACCGACGTTTACGTAAAAAGTTGGAAATACTTGTTTATATAAAGCGTTGTTTTTAACAAAGTAACTTATTGTGATTTATTATGGTCATATAAGATGCAAAGTAAATCCACCATATTCATTTTATAAAATTGATCAGCCTTATTTTCTTCAACCAATAATCTAACTACAAAATAAAATGGAAATATTCCAGAAAGTATACGAACCATAGTATCTACTGTGGAATTTTTTTATACAAAACAAAATCAATTCAAAATGGTAATTTCTACATGGAAACTAACGTTTTTAAAGACTGCAATAAGTATACCTATATAGTAACGATGGCCTATGGGAAATCTAAGTCTTAAGTAATAGTACTTTGCTTTCAAATCCCGAGTCAAAATTATCAAGAGTGCGGATTCGTTTTATGGAGAAATGTAAACTTCATTATACAACTTTGTTTTATGAGTTTCCAGATATCTCAACACATCATTTAGTAAAGAGTTCTTATAGTTATTCGAATCTCTTTAATTGAGAATCAATAACAGAAGCTTATTTACAATCAGAGTCATATGAATTATTAACCCATAAGCTCTCCTTAATGAGTGAAATGTAATTCTTCATCACATCAGAGAATCATAAAAAATGTGCCAATGACCGGGAAAGTATTACCTACCCTTTTATGATAAGTCCCCCGAGATGTCAACATTCACCTGAAAGTACGCCATTAGAATAGTAACAAATACTGAATGATTTATTTCGGCAAATGTCAAAATACACCATATCTATCAAAGCTTGACCAATTGAATATACAAGCAAATTTATATGAAGTTAGATATACAGCACATGAATGATGACTTCGATAAAATTAAAATATATTTTCTATATACCCTTTTATTGCAAAATAACAATTCAATAGAATATACATATCTTATTTTTTACAACTTTTTATGTCAGTTTTTGTTTGTTTTTTAATATCTTTACTATTTGTGCTTGAGGATGGAATGAAAAATAATGTTTTTGTTTTAATATGAAATGGAGAAAAAATATAGAAGGATGATACAAAGTCAATCGTTCTCATAAATTTTGATAGAGGAGGAGTCATACATACCATAACCTTTTCTCACTACTAGCAAGATAGAGAATCACATTTCTAGATGCTTTTAATAAACAATGGCTATTTTTGGAATTGCAATCAAAATGTAATAAACATTTGAAAAAATAATCTATAGATCATGTCAAAACTTTACAGTACTATCAACATCTACTCATTAGCACTTGCTATAGCGGCAACCGCTTTAGTGAAATTTGAACTTTATATTATAGTGACATATTATTCTTTAATTCTTGGATTGTAACGTATTAGTATATCAAAACACATAAGGGTATAATCATAATTCAATATTTGTTATCGATCAATTTTAGTACATTCATTCTTGAAACAAAACTTTTCCTCGTAACAAACGGAGTCTCAAGGAAATGGAATTAGAAAGTTATTTTCTTATATCAATTTTTTGTTTGGCTTTCATAAGCAGCTTAGGTAGAACATTTCATATATTAATAATAAAAGACTCACTAGATGAATATAAGAAAAACGTAAACTTACTAAAAGAATCACATTACATATAAAGAACGGGTTATCATCGCATTTTATCCGAAAAAATGAACCATATCTTTTAACCGATGAGCAAACGCTCGAACTGGAAAACCAACAAAACACATTTCAAGCTAAGATTTTCATATCATAATGAAGCGAAGAACGGATCGTTGAATACTATTTGGTCAATTATCTCGCACCAGAGGATAAGAAATTGCAAGAACCCGCATTCCTGATGCCTTTACAGTCTGCTAATGAATTCCTCTAATATTTCTCTTCGAAATAGTTTATCACATTCCGCTAGTGTCCTCTACATCCTTCCATTTACCGCTTCAGCGTCTTGCAACATTCCCAAGGTTTAATTTTCCATACATAATCTATTAATGTTAATTAAAGTCATGGTAATTACAGCCCACCCCATCGGCGCCGGGGAGTTCATTTATTTAGTTACCCCTAAAAGAAACCAACCAGAATCTGCTTTGCCATCTTAAGTGAGTTGCAAAATTAAAAGGTCGATTTCATTAACAGCAAATGGGTCTGTAGTTGAGTACTCTCGCATCTGCGTGCTTAATTATACCATAATTAGTATTCTTAATGAGAATGAAAACTACAAAAACTACATAATTCATTAAGGATGAATGTTACTATAGTAAGAAAACAACGTGTTTCTCTCCAGTCAGAATGGGAATAGGTAACTAATTGGATAACGAGGAATGTTAAATTTTGTCCTATTAAAATCCAGAAAATCAATTAGGGTAATTAATTATCTGATATGCTTTAACTTAGAGTTCTTTTAGGTCTACGTCCTAATTAGTTTTAAGAGTAATGATGACTAGACAAGAGGTAGTAAGTTATAGGGAAAAAAGTAGAAAACTGAATAATATGAATGGCTTGCTAAGATATATCTTAATTACATTTTCAAAGAGGATATAAAATTTTTACAAAAATATCACTTAATCTTACATAATCATTTAATTCTACATCGCCATCCACACTCGCCTGTGCTACATCGCTACGAATCTCAAATGTATCGTATTCAATCAAAGAAATGCAACAGACGCTGCTGTGCAGATTATTATTATTATTATTACTATCCAAGCTACAACCCTAGTTGGAAAAGCAAGATGCTATAAGCCCAGGGGCTCCAACAGGGAAAAATAGCCCAGTGAGGAAAGGAAATAAGGAAATAAATAAATGAAGAGAACAAATTAACAATAAATCATTCTAAAATAAGTAACAACGTCAAAACAGACATGTCATATATAAACTATTAACAACATCAAAAACAAATATGTCATAAATAAACTATAAAAGGACTATGGTTCCAGATTAAACATTTGGTTTTAGATCAACAGATTAATGCACAGCATAATTTAGATAACTTCAGGTTACATAAAAGGTTAGGCTTAGTAATTACACCGATTGACAAAAAAGATTCAATACATGGCGATATGCTTAGACTGTTATAATAACACTTGAATACCATAAACAATTCAAACTCCAAAATGGAACTAGTCTTACACAGTTATTTTAATGCTTGAGCAATTAAAAAAAAAACATAAATTTAATTATTGAGATCAGAGATAGTAACACTTGAATACCATAAACAATTCAAACTCCAAAATGGTACTAGTCTTACACAGTTATTTTAATACTTGAGCAATTAACAAAACATAAATTTAATTATTGAGATCAGAGATATACAACAGTAAGATAGTACGACGGAGTAGAGGTATTAGTTGCCGAAGGTTAAACTTAACTTTGGATCTGCATTCCGAAGAATTTTAAAGACTGCCAAAGAGGTGTGGTTCTGTAATGCAAACCTCACCATTATATACACCCTTGAGTACGTATTATACAACTGTGTCACGTGACACATCATAAGCCCTTATTCCAAAAATGCTCTCGTAAAGAGCTTTGTAATGAAAAACTTTATGATAACATAGTATTATTGGATGTAACAAAAATATTCTCATTCACTTGTTATATACATTTTATTATTATTATTATTATTATTATTATTATTATTATTATTATTACTATCCAAGATACAACCCTAGTTGGAAAAGCAAGATGCTATAAGCCCAGGGGCTCCAACAAGGAAAAAATAGCCCAGTGAGGAAAGGAAATAAGGAAATTTCCACAAAGAAACCCATATTTACTAATATATATCTTAATTTTGGAATTGAGACCCATATTATATGACGTCACTCCATTTCTAACCTTAAAATATGCATTATTTTATTCTTTCTAAAACCTTCTAAGGCCTACTAGTTTTCCTACATTGCAATAGATGTTTCCCGCGCCATGAACTTCATAAAGGTTTAAAGGTCGCTCATGAATGGCAGAGGCAAGGGACAGTGACATTGCCCTAGCAAGCAGGACAATGCCCTAGAGACTGACCATATATTATATGATCAGCGCCCAAGCCTCCTCTCCACCCAAGCTAGGACCAGGGAGGGCCAGGCAGTGGCTGCTGATGACTCAGCAGATAGACCTATAGGCTCCCCCAAACCCCCCCAACCTTAGCTCACAAGGATGGTAAGGTTGCAGACACAAATGGCACTAACGAGTCTGAGCAGGACTCGAACCCCCGACTGGCAAACACCAGGCAGAGACGTTACCAATCAGTAAATTTATTAGAAATCACAATTCATTCACGTTATAATTATAGCTATGACTGAACGATTACATAACGATAATTTATTGATAAATATAAATACTACCATTACTACTTATATCACCGTACTTATTTTAAAAGTCGTGAGACATACGTGATAATCCTCCCCTCGAGAGATCATTTATAACAAAGATTTTGTCCATTTGCCTTTTAGAGTCCAGCTTCATTTTAGAGCTAGGCTTCACAAATAAATAAAGCATTTCCCTTAATAATATAATAGAAATGAGTCCCTATTAGCTCGCGTGAAGTTGTATAACTATGGTCATTACATTTCTTAAATGCTTTTTGAAAAAAAAAAAAAAAATTCTGTAATAGCTTCTAAGAATTTTGGTCTTGTTTCCTCACTATAGATGATTAAAGATAACCTAACTATTATTTTATGTAAAGCTCTCACAGGCAAATATAAATTTCAAATAAAACAACTGCGGTAAGTTCACATCAAAATACCAAGTAGAGCCAGTAAAGTTCATAGTGTCAGCTGCTTCGTTTATTAAGTTTATAAAAGACCAGATGGAAGAAAAAAATTAACAAGCGGACCATTTCAATTACTATTTCTTTTGTAAAGACTATAAATTGCACGCATAAACAAAACATACTCGTATATAATGAAAATGACAAAGGAAATGAATAACACAAAAGACTTGAATTATGAAATACCTTTCATATGAGTCAACTCTATGAAAAGGAAGAAGAAATGTATATTTTTTCCCCTCCCCTTTACTCCCATTGATTCACAGATATAACTAGAAAGATCTAATTATATTTTTCCACAATAGAAAAATAAATCTTTGAAACCATGTGTTATTAAACCTCACAAAGTAGATACAAAGATATTAGAATAAACAGCATAGAATTTGCTGCGTGGTGGGTGGTATATTATTCAAAGACCATAATGCAAAGGAAGATCAGAATTATGGAAATATTTAGTAAAGCATTCACTGATACCTATTTGAAAGAAGCCGCCAGAGATTGGTGTTATAATCTCGGATAAGAAATCTAATCAATAAGTTTTTATCCAACAAATACAGATACAAATCATCTGTTGAAAAAACAAACATGGGAAACATTATTCAAACCCTTAAGATACACCTTCTTAACAATTGAGAAGCTTTGTAAATATGCCGGTTTTGTATACAATCATAATAAAAACTCACGCAGGTACAATGCTGAAGAAATTCCATGTAGTTCATTGAGCATCAAGAATGACAGCATCTGTCTGGCTAAATTCTGGTATGTTATACCATCTAACAACTGTATTTTGATATTTATGGTTTAATTTAATTCTCAATTATTTCACCGCACAATAGTTATAACTAAATATCTTTCAGGATAAATAATAAGAGCAAGTTCAAACCGGGATATGGATTCGATGGAAATAAAGTAGCATCCTCCATCAATTTACACAGCTTAGATTATATTCAAAACCTCTTATCAGGCATAAACGAAATAAACAGTTATGGCTTAAGATCGATTCTTAATGAACACTACAGGTTACAATGATGCACGAATCAGTGCTTATCAACAATTTCTCATGAATAATCTTAGAATTTTAATGTCAATACAAAAAAAAAAAATGCTCACTAGATTTCCATATGTCTGAAGTTTGAGAACTATAACCACTTGCTAAACACAGTCATAAGCAGCAACAGAGTCAAGAAAAGTTATTTGCACCATATAACCAAAATTTAGTCATTTCAATGTATTACTTGGAATTGGAAGAAGTTGGTCAAAAGAACCAAGGCCATATTGAAAACCCAAATGTGAATTAAAGAACAGAATATAAATTAATAATCTTGACTGGACGATACTAAAGTTGTTCGGTATTTAACTTTTTTAACACAAACAGGCACCATTTAGTTAATATATATATATATATATATATATATATATATATATATATATATATATATATATATATATATATATATATATATATACTGTATATGTGTGTGAGTGTGTGTGTGTGTTTTTTTGTGTGTGTGTTTGCAGAAATCATGACATATACAATAATAAAACATACACACTCGCATACACAAATACACAAACACATCTCATGTGTAAAAGGAAAAACAATTGTATATGCATTCATATTTCATGAGCATCTATGAAGTCTACTTTCTTGTCAAGTTCCTCTGCTCAATGCGTGAAAGGACTCTAAGAGTAAATCAAAACATAACCGTTCCAGTCATCCATAAATATACCCCGTTTCAAAGGTATAGATGATTAACGATATAGTATCTTGATGAAATAAATATACCTTTCAGTAGGCTATAAATAATGTCAGTAACATAAAAAATATTCTCTGGATAGTAGCACACTATTTACAGAGTATTGATTGATAAAATATTAGGATAACAATATGATAGAATATATCTAAATGTTAAGGTAAAATATTTCTTTATTGATAGGGGCCTTAAATAGTCAGGGTGCACATTTCATGGAATTCATTCTATCCAGGAATATTTCATACAATATATGTCAATACTAGTGAAAATGGGTCCATGATCTACTGGGGTCAAGTTAAACAGAATGTGCTACTAGCTTCACCAAAAAGGTACATACTGCATATATATATATATATATATATATATATATATATATATATATATATATATATATATATATATATATATATATATATATATATACACACACATATATACATATATATACATATATATATATATATATATATATATAATATATATATCACAGGCTTTTTATCCTATATTGGTGGGCCAGATAAGAAGGATAACATAATGCCCCTGCCATTCCTATCTTTAATTGTTAGGTCATGAATAAAGAGAAATCAGAAGTACTGACCATCGACCATAACTCAAATATAGTATGATCATTCCTGTAATGAAATATAATTACTTGATTATTTTACACAACAATTTTAGAGTACATTTTGTTGTTAACATTTCTGTCTTTCAGTTTTCATATTTTTTTTTTTTAATTTGAAGATTAATGCATACATTTCCAAAACCAGATATGGTTACTTCTGAAAAATTATATCTACCGTAAGTGATATTGACAAAATTAGGGTACGAAATTGAAGAAAAAATATATTTATTCTTTCCGAAAGCATTGAACTACGTCTTGAATGAAAGATACAGGCTAGGAAGTAATAAAGACCAAATATTAAAAGAATAGCTTTAAAAAAGCAAAAAAATTGGTAAATGTTTTTAAGGAAAGCATCTTGCAACATACATGGAAAGCCTTTGAAAATACAGATATAAAACGCATACTGGTATAATGGCAATGAATCATCTGGCAATAACTATGAAAAATAGATGATAAACAAAAATAAAAATCGCATATTTGATAAAGTCTTCGGGGAATCAGATTACAGCTTTAATATGGTTTTGATAAACAGAATGTTTTGATTAAATAGATGTTAGCTGGTAAAGGTAACACCGTTAAAGGTCTCCGGTATATTTACATCTAAGCATTATTTATTCAAATGTTCTGATGGCGCTGCAACATTAGAGATTGATCAGGCTGTAACAGGACTTGAATGTCGCAACACTGAAAGTGGATCTGTACGACATTTTTTATAACCGGAAAGGTTACTCACGAAAATGCACTGAGGTACGTGCCTTTGTTATTATGTTCTTGTTTGTTAATGTTGCAATTGTTATTATTCTTCGTTAATGTTTACAATCTCGATTTTAAAATCCCAGTTAATTTTAAAGTTGAAATTTTTTAGTTTCTCCCTAGGCCTAGAGTAATACCAAATGAATATGATTTACACCCTGCCGAAGATATTCAGCTTAACTTCTTCCAAAGGGCTGCTTTCATTGCCTGCTTATCAAGAACAAGTTTATAGACTTCGCTACATCAGTCACCGTCATATACAACAATCATTATAAGAAGTTTTTAATTAACTTCGATCTAAAACTGTTGAACAGTCCTCACTATTGTTAAGTTTGTTTTCTAGTATGATCAAACGTTTCTGTTGGTTTTCATTCTTATTAGACTTGGAGATGTTCAGCCAAATTAGAGACCAGTATGTCCTAGACTTCGTCAGTGGTGTCCGACGTATTGTTATATTTGGATAATGCACGATAATATGACAGACCTTACAGTTGCCTCCGAATTGTATGATATTCTGTTTGTCTCAGATATGCATCTAAGCTCCTTATTCCAAGTTTTAAGCAACCAATCATTTTGAAACTGGATGCCATTCCTAGGGCAAAGGTAAAGGTGTGTATTAGGACCGAGTTCCATACATTTCATAAGTCCTACTATGAATGTGGATGTTACGAGATTCAGGTAATAAAAGTTTTTGGCAAGCATATAAACTTTTATTTGTGTTTGATCTATCGGAATCCAGACTTGATTGAATCTATCTTCAAATGATCTTTTACCATTATGGCTAAGATACAGCAAGATGATAGAAAGCTCGTTTATGGCTTGTTGGTGGTTTCAACGCTCACCATAGGAAGTGGTAAAATTCAGTTTCTCCTATTGATCGCCAAAGTTTTAGAGCTTTGGATCTTGCCTTTGAATCAGGCTGTGAGCAAATCATAAATGAAGGTGCCCACAGGTCTGGTATCTGCTTATATCTAGTATACACTGACTCCCCTGGAGTTATAACAACCTCTCCCTATAAAGGGTAGTGAGGCAAAACCCGTAAAATAAAGGGTAAGCGTATCTCAGAAACTACACAGAGTTAAGAGGTATGCTTGAGCTCGTTGGAAAGGTCTCGAGGTCCTGAGATGTTTAGGGATGTGAGGATGGGCATACCCCTCCCTATAAGGGGTAGGGAGGCGAAAACCGTAAATTACGGGTATACGTATATAAGCAACCACAGGGAGTTAAGAGGTGTTCTTGGGCTTGTTGGAAAGGTCTCGAGGTCCTGAGTGTGTGTGTGGGGAAGATCAGTGCACTACGTCAAGGTATAAAGGACAGGACGCGAAAATAAGGGGTGTGCGTATATCAGGAACTACGAGGAGTTAAGAGATGTTCTTGGGCTCGTTGGAAAAGTCTCGAGGTCTTGAGAATAGCAGTGCGAGAGATTAGTTCACTTCGCCAAGTTATAAGGAAAAGGACGCGTAAATAAGGGGTATGTGTATCTCAGGAAATATCAGGAGTAATGAGGGGTTCTTGGTCTCGTTGGAAAGCCCTCGATGTCTTGTGTGGCAATGGGGGATATGAGTGAACTATGCAAGGGTATAAGGGGTAGGGACGCGAAGTCGCGAAAATAAGGGTTATGCGTATCTCAGCAGCTACGAGGACTAAAGAGGTGTTCTTGGGCTCGCTGGAAAGGTCCCAAGATTCTAAGTATGGCAGTGGAGGAGATGAGTGTACTATGCAAACGTATGAGGGACAGGACGCGAAAATAAGGGGTATGCGTATCTCAGGAACCAGAAACAATTAATAGGTGTTCTTGGGCTCGTTGGAAGGATATAAAAATGCTTGTTGTATATAGCACCTGACCCAACTCTTAGCCACCTTTTCAGGGTGGTGATCCCTAAACAGCATTTTGGATGACATAAACCTTGATGCTTATGAAGGTGATCCCCTCAAATGGTAGTTTTCTTCCTTTTTTTTATATAAACACGATTTCATAACACTTGAGTCGTCTACTATTTTTAAAAGGTTACTAAGAATAGATAGTTTTTGCATCACTTGTAGGAGAACTGGTAATGTTACTCCTTTAGTCAAAGCGTATTTTGTCAAACCATCTAAATGGGTATGCTGAAGATAATCATTTGTCCCCTAATTTGCAATTTGACTTGCGCAAAGGCTTTGTAGTGTGTGATACCCTTCTTGCAATCTTCAGTGCTGTACAGAAATCCCTTAAATGTGGTCAGGAAGTTCGTATGATTAGCCTTGATTTTAGTGAAGCCTTTTACAGTGGTAATCATGAGGCCCTTACTTTTAAACTCAAGCTGTTGAGAGTAGGTGGGTCCTTTCTTATAATCATGTTTGAATTTCAAGTAATAGAATGCAAAGAATTCAGTCCTAATTTCTGCATTCAATATTCAAATCTACTATCATCTTCCGTAGTTCCATGTTTCACGAACCATGTCCCCTGTAAATCTTAAGTTGTAAAGGTATTCCCTATTAATATTAATTCCTAGAGTTTCCAAATCTAAATTCTAAAAACTTCTACCAATGCTATAAATAATTTTTAAAAAATTAGGTCTTCCTATCTAACTCCATTCTCACTATCTTTATGTAACTTTGTGACTGCTGTACTTTCTGCATAGATATCTTTGAGTGTTCTAATGTGCAATGCACGTATACGAAATAAACATTTGTGGCAAATAGGTAATTCATCCAATCCTAATTTTTCAAGGACTTTCATTACTGATGAAGTTTTTACAGAATCAATAGTTCTCTCAGTCTTAATGTCATACATAAACGTTTGCAATATTCTAACGACATTTTTCATTAGCTGGTTAATTAAATGAATATGGTCAGTTGTTGAATAATCGTTTCTAAATCATGCCCTGCTCTCTTAGTTTATTAATGTTTAGTATGTATGTATGTATATATATATATATATATATATATATATATATATATATATATATATATATATATATATATATATATATATATATATATACATACAGTATATATATATACATATATATATATATATATATATATATATATATATATATATATAATATATATATATATATATATATATATATATATGTATATGTGTGTATGTATGTATGTATGTGTATATATATATATATATATATGTGTGTGTGTGTATATATGTGTGTATGTATGTATGTGTGTATGTATATATATATATATATATATATATATATATATATATATATATATATATATATATATATATATATATATATATATATTTATATATACAGTATATATATATGAATATATTTTCATATATTCATATACATACCAGTATATATATATATATATATATATATATATATATATATATATATATATATATAGGCCTATATATATATATATATAGGCCTATATATATATATATATATATATATATATAGGCCTATATATATATATATATATATATATATATATATACATATATATATAGAGTGGATATGAATGTATTGAGGTGGTTTGGCCATGTTGAGAGAATGAAAAATGGCTGTCTGCTAAAGAAGGTGATGAATGCAAGAGTTGATGGGAGAAGTACAAGAGGAAGGCCAAGGTTTGGGTGGATGGATGGAGTGAAGAAAGCTCTGGGTTATAGGATAGATGCGAGAGAGGCAAGAGAGCGTGCTAGAAATAGGAAGGAATGGCGAGCGATTATGACGCAGTTCCGGTAGGCCCTGCTGCTGCCTCCGATGCCTTAGATGACCGCGGAGGTAGCAGCAGTAGGGGACTCAGCATTATGAAGCTTCATCTGTGGTGGATAATGTGGGAGGGTGGGCTGTGGCACCCTAGCAGTACCAGCTGAACTCGGTTGAGTCCCTTGTTAGGCTGGAGGAACGTAGAGAGTAGAGGTTCCCTTTTTTGTTTTGTTTCTTTTGTTGATGTCGGCTACCCCCCAAAATTGGGGAAGTGTCTTGGTATATGTATGTATGTATACATATACAT
>NC_090750.1:67845497-67847997 GCF_036898095.1 Palaemon carinicauda | reverse complement strand
ATATATATATATATATATATATATATATATATATATATATACTGTATATATTCTTCGCATATTAGCGTACTTTTTCCCATTCGTATGTTATATATATATATATATATATATATATATATATATTATATATATATATATATATATATATATATAAATATATGTATATTATAAGTATATATATGTGTATATATATATATATATATATATATATATATATTTTATACATATATTTATATATACTGTATATTATTATTATTATTATTATTATTATTATTATTATTATTAATTGATAAGCTACAACCCTAGTTGGAAAACCAGGATGCTATAAGCCCAGGCCCCCAACAGGGAAAAGAGCAAAGTGAGGAAAGGAAATAAGGAATACTAATCTATTTTAAGAAGAGTAACAACATTAAAATAAATATTTCCTATACAGACTATAAATACTTTAACAAAAACAAGAGGAAGAGAAATTAGTTCGAATAGTGTGCCCGATTGTACCCTCAAGCATATACAGCATGTATGTGTGTGTATATATATATATATATATATATATATATATATATATATATATATATATATATATATATATATATATGCATATGTGTGTACGTGTGTATGTGTGTTTATTTGTTTATATGTAAGTGCTTAGCTTTCTTATAACTGATACCAGAACTAACCCCGTTCATTCCCACATAGTTTTACCAAGATTTCTTTTATAAGAAAACAGGAAACAGGGGAATTCCACTCCCCGAGGTTTCAGTAGCAATTGCCACTCCTTTTTTCCGACGAGTTTTATTTTTCCCAACATTGACATTGACAAGAGTGGAATATTGCTTTTGCTGTTTTCAGCTGAACAAGTTTTATTCTTATTTTTGCATACGACTTCATGTTTGGAGTCAATTTTCATATCGCGACAATACTTTAATAACTGATGGAAAAGAAGAAAAAGAACAGACCGTTTACTGGTCTGTAGAAAGCCTGTTATAACTGCGACATTCAATCTAATATGGAATAAAAGAAAAAAAAAACATATCTATGTAAAATAATATATTCTGATGGAAAAGAAGAAAAAGAACAGACCGTTTACTGGTCTGTAGAAAGCCTGTTATAACGGCGACATTCAATCTAATATTGAATAAAAAAAAAAACATATCTATGTAAAATAATATATTCTGATGGAAAAGAAGAAAAAGAACAGACCGTTTACTGGTCTGTAGAAAGCCTGTTATAACTGCGACATTCAATCTAATATGGAATAAAAAAAAAACATATCTATGTAAAATAATATATTCTGATGGAAAAGAAGAAAAAAAAACAGACCGTTTACTGGTCTGTAGAAAGCCTGTTATAACTGCGACATTCAATCTAATATGGAATAAAAAAAAAAACATATCTATGTAAAATAATATATTCTGATGGAAAAGAAGAAAAAGAACAGACCGTTTACTGGTCTGTAGAAAGCCTGTTCTAACTGCGACATTTAATCTAATATGGAATAAATAAAAAACATATCTATGTAAAATAATATATTCTGATGGAAAAGAAGAAAAAGAACAGACCGTTTACTGGTTTGTAGAAAGCCTGTTATAACTGCGACATTCAATCTAATATGGAATAAAAAAAACATATCTATGTAAAATAATATATTCTGATGGAAAAGAAGAAAAAGAACAGACCGTTTACTGGTCTGTAGAAAGCCTGTTATAACTGCGACATTCAATCTAATATGGAATAAAAAAAAAACTTATCTATGTAAAATAAAATATTCTGCTAAAAAGGAAATAACTGACATAGCCCATTGATTTTCATGATTATTTGTCAGTTTAGAATTTTCAAAATATAATGAGGTATTTATAATTGAACATCTATCGACAGACTGAATATAATAGGCATATGATGCGGGCCATTAGAAATATGTTACTGTAGTTCGTGATCAGTGAGGGTCCAACCAAAAAAATAACATAACAGAGAAGCTCCCATTTTTTTTTTTTTTTTTTTTTTTTTTTTTTTTTTTTTTTTTTTTTTTTTTTAACAGGAAAATTCTATTTCAAAATCCTTAATCTTCCATATTTCTCTAAAACTAATAAGGACAAAATACCAAATACCGCATATGTTATGAGATTTTAAGAATTTTTTCAATTAAAAAAGTATATTCTATAAGGCTGTACTGAATAAGTGGGAATGATTTGATTATAATTTGTATTGTTCCTTTGAATTATCGATTAGATTTTCGGTTTATCTACATACAAGAAATTGAACTAAAATATCCTAATTATTGATGGTTTCGCTTAATGAAAGGAGTTGAGCATAATCAATTAATAAATATGATATTTGTGATTCGATTTACAGAATTCCGTTGGGTTTATGCTATTAAGAGGGTACAATAACATTCCACAATTTATCACACTGGTGTTACAAGACTAACAAACCTTGACTGTGATCCTTCCGAGATAGGACACTTTTTAAGATGTTGTTGCGAGTGAGTTTTAGGTTATGATAG
>NC_090750.1:67830497-67837997 GCF_036898095.1 Palaemon carinicauda | reverse complement strand
GGGAGAAAGATAAAGATATTGATTACAAAGCTGTCATAGTTTTTGTGGCATCATTGATAACATGGATAATTAATATGCATATAAACAAACATTCCCGTAAGCTTACCGGAAGTGAGATCACATATTAAGCAATATTTATTTCAGCTTTATAAAGAATCATTATTTCTAAATGGCAGGAAATTTTGGGATACGGGATCCATTACGTTTAATTTAACCCACCGAAGAAAATGTATGACTCACTTCTTGAAAAATGGGATCCAATATATTTACTTTATTACAATGGTTCTAATGTCCTATCGGATATATTTGCACTTTTAAATCTGTTATTTGAAGAAGTTCTGTGTGTGAGGTTCAGTCAGGTACGTTAGAGAGACATTTCTATGTATACCTGTGAATATATAGTGTGTACTCGTTCACGATGTGGTATAAGATACAAGTATCAAATAACCCTATGTACCATTAGGTGTTCTATTTCATTAGAAAATATCATAAATGAAGGATCTAATGCAATTTGTGTACTCATACACACTCATATATATATATATATATATATATATATATATATATATATATATATATATATATATATATATATATATATATATATGCGTAAAAATCACAGGAAAACGTGATGCTCAGATGCAGAAGAACCACAGGGAAAATGAAAATACGAAATTTACGTCTAAGTCCTCACTAAGAAGTATCACGAAACTAGTCAGGACTTGAGCGTATATTTCGTATTTTCATTTTCCCTGTGGTTCTTCTGCATATATATATATATATATATATATATATATATATATATATATATATATATATATATATATATATATATATATATATATGTATATATATATATGCATATATAATGTATATCTTTTGCCTGACCTTGATCTTGGACTAGACCAGGACATTAATATGCAGTAATTGGCGTAGATTTCCACACACTCTAATATGAACTAAGTTTCAAGTCTCTGTGATAAGGATATCCAAACTCATGGCTGATTAAGTGAGATGGACATTTTGTTTATGTGTGACCTTGACCTTTGACCTTCCAAACTTCAATCATATCCAGCTCTTTACATAACATTTTAAAATCCATGCAAGTTTCATTATTTTATGATTAAAGTTGTGGACGTATGGTTGATGACCGTAATTGACCTTTTGCTTGACCTTGACCTTGGACTCGACCTTGACCGTATACCTTAACATGTATTAAATGGCATAGATTTTCATACACTCAAATATGAACCAAGTTCTAAGTCTGTGACGAGGATGTTCAAACTTATGGCAGATTAAGTAAATTGGATATTTTGCTTGACCGTGAGCTTGACCTTTGACCTTGACCTTACGAAATTTAATCCTTTCCACATTTTTACATAACAGTTAATTCCTGCAAGTTTTATTACTCTACGATTAAAACTGCGTCCTGAAGGGTTTTCACTAACAAACACACAAACAGACAGGCACACAAACATAACCTCCCTCCAACTTTGTTGATGGAGGTAATAAGAGAAGCTGTCTAACTTCTACACAGCCACCTAACCTAACCTAGGAGAAAACGTGTAAAATAACAGAAGCCGTCTAACCTAAACACATCCACCTAACCTAACCTAGGAGAAACCGTGTAAAATAACAGAAGCCATCTAACCGAAACACATCCACCTAACCTGACCAAGGAGAAAACGTGTAAAATAACATTAGTTGTCTAACCTAAAAACACCCACCTAACCTAATCTAAGAGAAAACATGTAAAATAAGAGAAGCTGTCTACCATAACTTCACCAGCCTAACCTAACGGACGAAAAAACGTATAAAATAGGTTTAGCTGTCTAACCAAAATGCACTCACCTAACTTAACTGAGGAAAAAACATGCATCATAAGAGAAATCGTCGAATCTAACCTAAACTAGTTGCTGTGCCTACAAACTTAGCCCACCAGCCCCTTGCCTCACTTAATGGGGGGGAACTCTTTTACAAAGAAAAATACATTATTTGCATAGTTCGAATCTAACCTAAACTAGTTGCTGTGCCTACACACTTAGCCCACCAGCCCCGTACCTCACTTACAAAGGTGGAAAACTCTTTTAAAAAAGCAAAATACATTTTGTGAATAGCCACATTACTTACCATGAATATAATTAAAAGTTACAGACATGGAAGGTTTGGGATCAAATACTTCTGAATCTTTTAAGTTGAGAAGCAACAACTATTGCACGTCTGAACAACAGAAGCCGTGGCAGTCAACTGACACACGTTTTTTTAGGACGAATGAATTGCAAAATAGCATTTAATTGAATAATCTCGAAACAAAGCAACCAATCATGCTTCAGTATTTTTATCATACCCATAATTTATATCCAATAACAAAGGATGATCAGGCATTTTCACCCACAATGCATTCGCAAAAAACAGAATACCATCAGAAGAAAAAAAAATCATGGCTGTGTACACACGTTTTTGGGATAACAACAAGGAACAATATTCATTGGCAAATATTTCCCTAACCTTTAATTTGCGGAATATTTGTGTAACTTTTTCGTATAAACAATTTCAAATATGATTGTTGAGTAGAAAAATAGATATCCAAATTTGGCTGAAATTGTAATATATATATATATATATATATATATATATATATATATATATATATATATATATATATATATATATATATATATATATATACATACATTTATTTTATATCTACCTATATATATATATATATATATATATATATATATATATATATATATATATATATAAAATATATATATATATATATATATATATATATATATATATATATATATATACTGTATACATAAATCATGATTTTTAAATCCATTATCTTATAGAAAATATAACAATTATAATAAATACGGGTCAAATAACGATATTCAATATATGTTCTCTCTTATGGGTGAGAGAGAGAGAGAGAGAGAGAGAGAGAGAGAGAGAGAGAGAGAGAGAGAGAGAGACTTACAAAGTGTTTCATTCAATATAAAGTTGAATGTGAAAAAATGTCTCTAATGTTTTAACAGGATTTTTTAACGAATGATTATCAGGAAAAATACTAAAAATTAAAATTTCAGCATATGAAGGTTAAATAGATTTCCACGTATTTATAGACTGTGGGACCGCATGATATCAACTTCCATTATTAACTGTAATTGTTGAGGACATCAGCATTGTGCTCCCACAACCAATACCACAGTCCTCAAGGATTGCTCTGTATTTTCTTTGTTTGGTTTAGAAAGTCGCATTACGGTATCTAGTTTATCTTCTAACCTTTAATGACCTTTACGTGATATTGAATATCTTAGATTATAGTATTTATTATCATTATTGATTAAAAAGTCTGTTTACAATGATTGTTTTACGGTACATAGAAGACCATATAAAGTATTTATTTTCATTATTGATTAAAAACTCTGTTTACAATGATTGTTTTATGGTACATAGAAGACCATATAAAGTATTTATTTTCATTATTGATTAAAAAGTCTGTTTACAATGATTGTTTTATGGTACATAGAAGACCATATAAAGTATTTATTTTCATTATTGATTAAAAAGTCTGTTTACAATGATTGTTTTATGGTACATAGAAGACCATATAAAGTATTTATTTTCATTATTGATTAAAAAGTCTGTTTACAATGATTGTTTTATGGTACATAGAAGACCATATAAAGTATTTATTTTCATTATTGATTAAAAAGTCTGTTTACAATGATTGTTTTATGGTACATAGAAGACCATATAAAAATCTTTATGCTTGATGTTTTCAAGTTTTTTAAACCTCTGGAACTAACGAAATAATCATTTTCTAAGCATCTTCCTTTAAATACACTTCTATGTAAAGCCTGCTGCTGCCTCCGATGCCTTAGATGACCGCGGAGGTAGCAGCAGTAGGGGATTCAGCATTATGAAGCTTCATCTGTGGTGGATAATGTGGGAGGCTGGGCTGTGGCACCCTAGCAGTACCAGCTGAACTCGGTTGAGTCCCTTGTTAGGCTGGAGGAACGTAGAGAGTAGAGGTCCCCTTTTTTGTTTTGTTTCATTTGTTGATGTCGGCTACCCACCAAAATTGGGGGAAGTGCCTTGGTATATGTATGTAAAGCTCAGAGCAAAGAGCTACCGATATGACCATATCTTTTGTAGCATTCTTATTTCATTGCATATCAATCCTATCATTTTTCTAAATTATTTTCGAGTAGTAAACAGTAGATACGGTTCTTCCTAAGATGCTTAGTGATTAAATACTTATTTTCCATTTCCTATCGTTCAGAGAGACCTGACACCAAAAATGTTAATATATGAGCAATACATTTTTTATAAACATCTTTTCTGCGTTTACCACTCAGGATAAGCGGATGGTCATTTATCATGCTTCCCTCGGAAGATTATTCCCTTCCCTTCTGAGCTGTCACTCAAGTGGTGTGGGCAAGAGCAAGTCCAGAATACTGTACGTTTAGGAGAAAAACAAATGGTCTACCATTATATTTTCTAGCTAAAGTTTTTAATTACTCAAGGTACCAGTTTATAACAGCTCCTTTATCACTGACATCAGCAAGACATGGCAAATAAGGATGCTGTTATATGGCGTTTTATTTTAAGTTCCTTGTGATAATAATCTTTGAATATTTTCCATAATTGTATAGCACTATAAATTTAGTCTTGGGAATAAGTCTGAAAAATGGCATGAAGGTAGAAAAAAATAAGTTTGTTTAAGATCGAGTTTGTTCTTTAATGGACGACATTGACTTCTCGGTTTACCGTAAAATGGTCAAGTAACCGTGTCTTCCAATCAAGCAGAATAGCTTGTTTTAAAGGTCAATGTTGTTTTCAGAAATTCCTTTACTGTAAAATATATTTTGATGAGTGTAGGTTGCATAAATGAAATTTCATGCAATAGGTGTCATATGAAATATATTGGGTAAAATGGTATAATGCTGGTGACCAGATTAAACCAACATAAATATTGTGCCCGTGTTGGTAATATGCCTAATACCTTTTTCTCCAAAATTAATCACTTTAATCATTTGATAAACTAAAAAATTTCTAGAGTTAGTGTACTACAAAGATATCATAAAAAGTAATGTAATAGAATCTAGTTTTATAAAGATAAAGTTTAACTGTTTAGTGAAAATTATTACGGGTCTATAAAAAATATAATCATATAATGACTAATACTGCTCAGCAATTCAAAATTATGTAACTTCTCTTTAGACATTTTGTTTTTAGATTCACTTTACGTTCAAGTGCAAATTTTGGCTTTGATTCTTTGCTTGTGTGACTATGGCAGTTAGCTAATAAGAGTTTTCTGTCATTTCATTTATTGTTCAATTCTTTTTTTTTTCCTTTGCTTATCGCCGTCCTTCAACTTTAAATCACTCTGTACCTTGAAGAAATGGATACTGAAATGCATGAAAGAGCTAAGTACTAAAATCATTCCTTATTTCTTATTGGCTTTTGCTGTATATTAAATCTCGTGATCCTTGTGACAGAAAATTGTGTGCATGTGTATGTATGTATGTATGTATGTATGTATGTATGTATGTATGTATGTATATATATATATATATATATATATATATATATATATATATATATATATATATATATATATATATATATATGTATGTATATATCATAGACTCCTTTAAGGAAGGACTGGAACGTCCCCTGCTCGGGGTTTTTAACTTGAATCTGAGAGATTAACTTGAGTCTGGACTAAAATGACTTCTAGAAGGGCTGGAAACACGTTCTCTGGATCAAAATGGGGGTTTTTGAGGATGGTGAGTTCAATAGTAACATTTTCAACACCCCCTGGGATCATCTGCAAGGTCTAAAGGTCATTTATCAAGGTAAAATTCGTGAATTTTGGTCATTTTGCTCGTTTTTTGTGTGTAACTCATAAATGGTGAGAGATAACTGATTATAATATGAGGCAAGTCTGCAGAGCTGTCCGAATTTAATATATATTGTCAAATATCGTCCTTCAAGAAAGGACTGGAACGTCCCCTGATCGGGGTTTTTAACTTGAGTCTGAGGGATTAATTTGAGTCCTGGACTAAAATGACTTCTAAGAAGGGCTAGAAGCACGTTCTCTGAGTCAAAATGGGGGTTTTTGAGGACGGTGAGTTCAATAGTGACATTTTCAACACCACCTGGGGTCATCTTCATCATCTTCAAGGTCAAAAGGTCATATTTCAAGTTCAAAATAGTGAATTTTGGTCATTTTTACTCGTTTTTGTGTGTAACTCATAGATGGTGAGGGATGCCTGATTATAAAAAGAGGCAAGTCTGTAGTTCTGTCCAAATTTAATATATATTGTCTAGCGATGTTCATAGCCCTTCTAGAAGCCATTTTAGTCCAGACTCAAGTTAATCTTTCAGACTCAAGTTAAAAACCCCGAGCAGGGGGTGTTCCAGTCCTTCCTTAAAGGAGTCTATGATATATATATATATATATATATATATATATATATATATATATATATATATATATATATATATATTCATTACTAATTACTTTCATGATTCATTTACGTCAGCTTGAATATTTTGCCTGTCAATAATTTTTATTAGTCTCTTAATAATTATTTTATTTCAAGGAAAATAATCAAAATAAATGTCAATCGGGACCATTTTTTAGTTTATGCATTACATTATTGATAAACAGATGAATATGGCAATTTTTTATATGTCAATCCTTATGGTTTAATAAACCTTTTAAAGCAATAATATATACTTTTGCAATTTGCTTAATCTAATGTTATTCTCTAATCTAATTGATAAAGTATTAAGAACGTCACTAAGGAGGATTATCACTGGTATAGCATTCATACCACAATACTTTTCTTGATAAATGACATTTGTGTAAATTTCACTTTGAGGCAAAAGCTACCCACATTTTGAGAGACAGAACCACAAAGATCTTTCAGCAAAGTTCAGCACATAACTTAAAGGATTACCAACTCCCAGGACACTTTATCATTTGCGCTAAAAGTCATGACAATGATCAATTTCCAGGAGTGAAAAAGAAAAGGGAAACTTGAGTTTCTGATTAAGTCCGGCCGCGTTTCGTCTGACTATGACAAACAACCGGATGAATAAGACCATTACGCTAACGCGGTGGCTATTAAGTCACCCCCGTGCTAACCCCTGAACCCCAGCGGTGCCCCCGGACCCCCTGCCTAAACCCAATCCCTAATAATTCCTGCCCATAACCCACAGTTATGCGATGACGTTCAAATGGGTTTACTGGATAATAGCGTGTTAGTTCCTAACCATCATTAAAGGTCCATCTTTCTTCATTTTTGTGTTTGTCTGCTTAAGTCATTTGCAAAGCTGTTTTTTTAGCTTGGATACCTCGCAAGCGATTAGTGGGTGAATGTTGTTTGTTATACGTATGTGCGCTTTTAAATGGTGTTTTTGGATGCACATATAAGAAATTTACGGTTTGATTACTGGATTTGAATTCTATCTTAG
>NC_090750.1:67815497-67820497 GCF_036898095.1 Palaemon carinicauda | reverse complement strand
AAATCTAACATGGAAGGATAGAAAAACAGCTAAATGGATACGTCAAAAAACTAAAGTAATGGATATCCTTGAAACCATTAGCAAGCTCAAATGAAACTGGGCAGGGCACATTGCCAGGATGACAGAACCGATGGACATCAAGAAACCTTCTGGACCCCCCGAGGATACACAAGAAACCGAGGAAGACAAAAAACCCGGTAGCGAGATGACTTAGACCAACATAAGCAACAGTGGCACAGAATAGCTTGCGATAGAAGTCTGTGGAGAAACCTGGGGAAGGCCTACATTCAACAAAGGACTTTTGAAGGCTGAAATGATGATGATGATGATGATATTCTTGTATGCCTCGCTAATTCCTGTTTTTCACTCTGCATACAATCTGTTCTATGTCATGAATATGAAAAAAAAAAAAACAATTTGTAATGATGAAAATGAACACTGAATTTAACAATATGATTAATATAAATTGAAAGGATATAGCAAAAAATATGAGAAGGAAACAAAATGAGAAAAGGTTTTTATCAGGAAACATTGCATCACAAGTGGAGAAATATTTTCAGCATCCGATTAAACGTTTTCGAAGAAATTGCTCAAAATGCACAAAAGAGACTTCAGATAAAGACAATATTGATCTTCTTTTAACTTTTTATGATGAAATAAAACCATTTCACTATTTTCATCGGCTTCCACTCTTCTTCAAGAACGTTTCATATAGAATATTTTCTATTCTTTTGTTGAATATAATTATCATTATTTCGAAAAAATTATACCTCTTGAGGATAATGAGCTTCTTATTACAAAAAAAAAAAAAAAAAAAAAAAAAAAAAAAAAAAAAAAAAAAAAAAAAAAAAAAAAGGAAACTCCAAATGAAATATATAAGGATTCTTTCGCAAATTAAGGTCATGGTGCATCTATTTACATGTTTACTTTTTTATATCTATATGAATGAAATGTGAATAAAACCATCGGTAACACCAAATGAAAACTAATGGCATCGTTACATTTTACTTTGAAATAAAATCACGTGATGTTAGTAACTTTATCCAATATAATCTAAGCATGACACCAATATATAATCAATTGATAATGTTCTAAAATAAAAGCTTAGAAAATATTTCAATTAATTTAAATATCTAATATTGATCGCATTTACATGAAACGAAATATAGTTAAATTAAATTAGTTCTTTTTACACTAGTTTTCTGAAAAGTGGAAATAACAAGGAGCTCTACATTTTCTTATGTTTTACGTCATCAGAGATTGATTGATTGATTGAAAGTTTTCTGGCATCCTGACATCTAAGGTCATTGACGCCGATACCATTTACTGTATATGAAAATTAAAAGAGAATTCGATTAAAACCATAAAAATTAAGAAGTCATTATAATAGTTAAATAGTTTTCAGAAGACCTGCTTCTGAAATAAATCTAAAAATTCCGCTCGCATAGTAAGACACATCATGTCCAAGAATCTTGGCAAGGATAAACCTGCCATCCTCACCTCGAGCCTCAAACAGATATCTATTTCATCAGAGATGTTGATTTTTTTTTTAATTATACTTGTAATTCAAGGTGAATACTTCTCTGTTCACATCAATCAATATGACAGTGCTGGTTGCTGCCATTACTGCAAGCAGGAAGATAGTCTGGCGGTGTCTCTTTCGCGTGCGCTGCTAATGGTTCAATCACAGACAGTTTGCAATAATATCCATACACTTCGTCAATAGCTACTGCAAAGGTTAACTATAGTCCATTTCTTTTATCGAAGCAGATTTGCACCGACTCGCAGCGGTGCCCTTTTAGCTCTGAAAGGTTTCCTGATCGCTGATTGGTTAGAATTATCTTGTCCAACCAATCAGCGATCCGGAAACTTTTCCGAGCTAAAAGGGCACCGCCGCAGGTCGGAGCAAATATGCATCGCTAAAAGAAATGGACTATAGTAACCCAACTAATGATCTGATTAGTGGATGGAGACAAGGCAGGTTTGGACTCTTGTAGGTCACCGTTGATAACGTTTATCTCGACTAATACGAAAATCATATTCCAGCTGTTAATGAAAAAGGTCGAGATGTCTTCCTCCCTCAGAGGATCAATGATGTTCAAAAGTGTCATCGCAAATTCTCTTCATTCAAGTCGGGAAGATATTAGTACCGCTGTATACGAAATCAAGCGAGAAGCAAACTAAAATGAGCTAGGAATAGTTCCGAGGAAAGCTAAATTACAATGAAGATCTTAATTCTCTGAAGATGAATGATATAAATAGACGTCAATGTACGAAAGAAAATCAACTAATAATGGAGAGAGAGAGAGAGAGAGAGAGAGAGAGAGAGAGAGAGAGAGAGAGAGAGAGAGAGAGAGAGCGCAAAATGTAATAGGGTGAGGATAAATAAAAAAAAATATAGGAGAATGATTAATACAACAATAATAATGAATCATCATTGAATAAACAAAAATATTTTATGCTCATTGCCCTCTCTCATTAACTTCAAGTTAATTGTTATTGGACAGGGAATCGCATTTAGCATAATTGATGAAGATCAAGATACTTCGATAAATTCTACACCAAGAAACTTCTAATAACTTTTGCCCAGCTGACTAATTGCTTGTAACAGCGTGGAACCACTCTCGGAGACGATACAGCTGGCAATGAATAATCAAGTGATTCTTCAGAATTCACGTAATTATCAACTGATTTTGGCTTGAAATGCACGTGTATACATTGTAATGTGATTGCTCCTCTCTCTTTCTTTCTCTCTCTCTCTCTCTCTCTCTCTCTCTCTCTCTCTCTCTCTCTCCTGCATTGATATTAGATAAACCTGTTTAATCTTGCCATTGCATGTTTCATATTGTTAAAGTTTTTATGTCATTATTATCCTCAACCGTTTGTATATAAGCTTGTTATATAGCATTAAATGAACCAGTTACTGCCAGCCTGTCTTACTGTTAAGACCTAGTCGTACCTGCCGCATTGGTGACCCCTGAGTGACCAGCTGTCCACCATCTTCCCAATCACCACTACGCCCTTCCCTTTGACGATGCCGCCCACGAACCCTCACTCTTCTATCCTCGCTTTATCAATGAAAATGCCAATCTTTGCCAGTAGAGAAGCATTTGTCATGTTTCAGCACGCCCCGAAGTTCAGTTTCGCATCAAGGGCATGCCTCATTCAAGCAGCAAAACAGACGATGCCTATGCTGCGATCCCCGAGGACACTTTCCCTGGAAATCTCCTTTTGGCCTTGCGACCAAGGGGACGCCCCAGTAGAACATGTCACCCTGAAACACACTTCATATATTAGTACTCACCATTGCCAGCTGACTGTATACCTATGCTTTCCCAGTTCTCTCAATAACCATTAGGGTCTAAAAGCCTTAGCTTGTACTCACGGAATTGAGTAGTATCACTCGTCTGCAACCTAACACAGAAGGTTTGCTTCGTAAAGTGAACCAACTCTGTGCCCTTTGGGTACGACGTCTACCAGAATCTGTATGCGCCGTCATCCCAGATGTCAATATCTTGCCCATGAAGGATATGATGACCAAAGTCAATACCCTTATGGACACCCACATTACCACATTCAAGACCTCTATTAATGCCTTCACTCCTAATAAAGAGGACAACCATTCAACACCGACTGAAGCTGACATGTACATGGTAGGACACAGACGCCTGCCTCATGACATGCCAGAGCAGTGGCAAAGCCGCCCATCACCCACATTTTCCGCCCCTCGCTCCCGCCCCAACCAACGACCTATAGAGACACAAATTGCCACACATCAGCTGCCATTATACAGGTAGTTATGCAGTTATGGGTTGTAGGGTGGCCAGGACACCAGCCACCCATTGAGATACTACTGCTAGAGAGAGGGTTATCGGGTCCTTTCACTGGCCAGATAGTACTATTATTGTATCCCTCTCTCTGGTTATGGCTCATTTTGTCTTTGCTTACACATACACTGAACAGTCTGGCCTATGCATAATCATCTATCCTCGTACACCTGACAACATTAAGATTACCAAACAATTTTTCTTCGCTTAAGGGGTTTATTACTAAAATGTAATTGTTCAATGGCTACTTTCCTGTTGGTTAGGGTATAAGACTCTTTAGCTATGGTAAGCAGCTCTTATAGGAGAACACTGCTAAATCTAACCATAGTTCCCTAGTCTTTGGCAGTGCCATAACCTCTGTACCATGGCCTTCCACTGTCTTGGATTAGAGTTCTCTTACATGAGGGTACACTCAGACATGCTGTTCTATATTATTACTCTTTCTTTGTTTTTTTTTTTTAAGTATTTTATAGTTTATACATGAAAGATTTAATTTAATGTTATTACTGTTCTTAAAAATGTTCAATTTTTATTGCTTATTACTTCTCTTGTCGTTTATTTATTTCCTTAGTTCCTTTCCTCACTGGGCTATTTTTCCCTGCTGGAGCCCTTAGGTTTATAGCATCATGCTTTTTCAACTAGGGTTATAGCTTTGCTTGTAATAATAATAATAATAATAATAATAATAATAATAATAATAATAATAAGGCCACTCCAGATTTGGGGATGCTGCAAAGAAATGTCCGGACATTTGTCAGAGGCCAAAAAACTTGTAAGTAGGTCATCGCATCTAGTGTTGGCTCCCTTGTCACTAATCGTTGCTTTTTACAGGATGCAGCTATTAATTTGCAGTTTTTTTAAACACCAGTGCTTGCTATCTCCTTCTATGATGCAGCTATTCAAAGCCTGCTGACATATGTCTGGTAGTTGCCAACAGATCTGTGATCCCCGCCCATGGATATGAGACACACACTATCGTTTGGGAGCACCAAATACCATTGAGAGCTTCTCATTGCCAACGTAATATTACCACTAATTGGTGTTGATTCCTGGTTGATGTGCTACATCAACTTTTAGTGAACGCAGTCTCATACTCATTGACACCTCTTCAATATGCCCCTCTGACCTTGTACTCCACATAAACATACCTACGGATGCTTACGCCCACCTCCT
>NC_090750.1:67772997-67810497 GCF_036898095.1 Palaemon carinicauda | reverse complement strand
CATTACTGTAGCAAAACCATTTTACATTATCAGGTATACTATTACTAAAGATTCTTATTTCCAAAATTCCATGAATGGATTATTCAACTCAAGATTTGGCATACAAAAACTTGTATGCAAATAAAATTATTTAAGAATAAAGAGCAAAGGTATAAGGAAATTATTGTTAACTATTTGAACGTCTAGAAACACATGGGCATCTGACCTATCCTCTTACCCATCCCACGTGTTTAATAAGGTATGAGCTCCGCTGTTGAAAGCACTGATAATAAATTACAATGAACTCTCTATAGAGGGAATGCTTATATAATTCACCTCAGTTACATAAAACTACACCAATTAATGCATTCCTTCATAAAAAATAATAAATTACAATGAATTCTCTATAGAGGGATTGCTTATATATTTCATATATCTTACATAGAACTACACCAATTAATGCATTCCTTCATAAAAAATAATAAATTACAATGAACTCTCTATAGAGGGATTGCTTATATAATTCACCTATCTTACATAAAACTACACCAATCAATGCATTCCTTTATTAAAAAAAAAAAAAAAAAAAAAAAATCTGTTCAAAATATGTTTCTGAAAAGAGTAAAAGTTATTTCATGTATCTCACATTTATTTTTTCTCAGTAGGAATATGTATATTCAAGGGAAAACTGTCTGAAAATTCTAATTTGTTTCCCATCCGTATAAGGATTTTCATAAATGTTATTCGGCGTTACATGACATAAAGAAATGAAAATGACAAGTGAAGGTTAAAAAACAATTTAAATGCTGACTGACTCGATGTTTTTCGAAATCTACTGACAAGACTGGAGTTTTAGAACCAGTGATATTTCAGCAATCAAAGAATAGTTATAGTTATGTTGAAATTTTATACACATATACAGACAGATATATACACACACACACACACATATATATATATATATATATATATATATATATATATATATATATATATATATATATATATATATGTGTATATATATGTATATATATATATGTAAATATATACAAATATATATATATATACATATATATACAGTATATATATGTATATATATACATATATATATATATATATATATATATATATATATATATATATATATATATATATATATATATATATATAACGTGACCAGATTAGTAATAGTAAGATTGTAATTATTTATGGTACATTTGTTTTAAATCTTTGATAACACCTCATTATCAATGCAGAGAAATATTTAGAGTAAAGGTTGACAATGAACATAAGATACACGTTGAAACATGACTATGATTAGCGTAGTTTCACGTTTCTCTTAACCAGGTTGTAGTGGCCTGGTGGTAGCATCCTTCCTTGGTGATCGCCGGACTGGGGTTCGAGTCCCGCTAAAACACTTTAGTTCGTATGTCGCTGCAACCTAACCTTCCTTGTGAGCTAAGTATGGAGGTTTGGGGGAGACTATAGGTCTATCTGCTGAGTCATCAGCAGCCATTGCCTGGCCTTCCTTGGTCCTAGCTTGGGTGGAGAGGGGACTTGGGTACTGATGATATGTAATATGGCCAGTCCCTAAGTCACTGTCCTGCTTGGTAAGGCAATGTCACTGTCCCTTGCCTCTGCCATTCATGATGGCCTTTAAATTCATTAAATAATTATTCAGTCTTTTATCCAAGTGTACTTATATACAGGAATAACAAGACACCACTAAAAATAACTAATTCACCAGATTATCCCCTTTTTTCACAGGTGATGAATTGAAGTAATTGATATAATTGCTGCAACAGATATAATATTTAAATTTCAACTTTCTGTCCCAATAGTTATATATGTTAACAGTTGCCAATGCAGTTGAATGAACAAAGAGAAGAAATTCAATATGATTCTGATAAGCTACGAATTGTCAAGAAACATAAACATATTCTTCCTATAAAACTCCATTCCAGAATAAGATTTATTTCGATACAATTGCCTCGTCAACTAGAGTATTGTGTGAAGAAAAACGAAGGTGGGGTGTCCAAATAGGTCGTTGATTTGTCGCTTCAGGCAAAATAAATTTCGAAAGATGACCATTCAAATACACGCAGCTCGTATATATTCGTATTTTCTGTATTCAGAGATGCAGTAATAATGAGATCACGATTTGCCAACTGAGTGACAGTATAAACGCTGACGTGTAATGAAATTATAGATAATGAGAGAAGATGGAGACCTTGGTCTTAATCATGATATGTTGATACCTGTAAATGTTTGAAAATATCTGATATTATCCCTTGATGGCCGAATAGATAATTCTATTGCTTACCTTTAAATCATGCAATCTAAATTATTAAAAACTTCTGGGTACGCTGTAAAAAAAAAAAAAAAAAAATCATTTGGGAGAAATGCGATGGCCTTGTCTAACTTTTTTTTTTTTTTCAATCGGAATTTTCTTACTATCTTTATATAGTTTTAAGATTGCTGTACTTTCCATATAGATATTTTCAAGGGTTTTTACATAGGGTTCATCTATTCCTTGCCTTTGAAGTGCTCTTATTACTGTTGATGTTATGAAGAATCAAAAGCTTTCGCATAGTCTATAAATGACATACATAGCGATTCATCTTACTCTGTTGATTTTTTCATTATCTGGTCAATTACATAGATTTGGTTAATTGCTGCATACTAAACCTGCTTCTAAAGCCTGCCTGCTCTCTTGGTTGATTAAAGTCTAGCTGTCTTTCTATTCAGCTTATTATGAGCTTTGTAAATATTTTTATATATTGCTGAGAGTAAACTTAGTTGGCGGTATTTTTCAGAGGTTTTGTGCTTCCCTATTTGTTAATTAGTATAATGATAATGTTTTTCTAAACTGTAGGTATAGAGCATTCTTGCAGACATTTTGTGATGAAGTTCAGCTAGTCTTACTACCATTAAATCTCTTCCATCTATTATTAAATTAATGAATCAGCCCTCCTCCTCTGTTACTTGGCCGTTTCGGTTCCGCTTTCTTTACTTCTCCCACTAGTACTTTTGGTATCGGTTCCGGTGTTTCATTATTTCTATTGGCAAAGTTATTTCTTATATCACTATTGTATATAAGTGTGTAGAAATCCTCTGCAATTTTCATCACTCCATCTCTTCTGTTGTTAGTATTTCCATTTTCAACCTTTAAAGCAAATATCTGTTGGCACCCTGTTTCAATTTTTATTTCAATTGACTTGCTGCTTCATCCCTTCTTTAGTGTTGCCATAGTTTTGATCTGCTTCCATAGACGAATGTCTTGGGTTTTTGGTTTGTTTTTGGACAGTTCTACTAATTCTATTTCATCTCTCTGAGATTGTACTCTAATTTCCATTCTTTTGTTTATTGAGTTTTTGGTCTTTTTTGATAGTTCTTCTTGATCATGTTTATGAACTTTTCCACCTAGCTCTTGTGCTGATTCCAATACAAATTTTATTGAATTACTATCTGTTTCTTCTATACTTGCTTCCACGAAGCTGGGTGAATACCTATTTTGTATTGGTAAACTAATTTCAACAGAACAGATTTTTTCTATTATTATAGTAGTGTTTGTTTTCTCTCTTAAAATCAGTTTTCTCTCTCTTTCCTTTGACCTAGAAAAATTTTACTCTCACCATTCAATGGTCGCTTGATTTCAATTTGTTTAAGTGTTACATCGTTAACAAAATCATCTTTTTCACTGATAATAAAATCTATTTTGTTTACTGTTTCTGCATTTGGGCTTCTCCATATCCATTTTTTCTGTTCGTTTTATATGATAAATAAGGTGTTCATGACTTTTAGAATGTTTATTTCTGCATATTTCAAGAAGCATGTACAAGCATGCACGTTTAGACGTGTTTTTTCATGGAAAAACACGTCTAAATGTGCAAATTTTATCATTAATCGAATGCCAAGTACAAACATACCAATTTGCTACGATGGTGAAGATAGGATGATTTTAATTCTAAGTACAACAAACCTATATTCGACAGGTATACGTACAAAAGAATTGTCATTGACTTTTATCTTCCTTCGGGGCTAAATGGTATTGTCGCTGTTATATAAGCCATATGACTTATTTGAATATACATATATATAAATATATATATATATATATATATATATATATATATATATATATATATATATATATATATATATATATATATGAATACAGTATATAACGGATTTTGAGCGAAGCGAAAAATCTATTTTTGGGTGAGATGGCCATGTCGTCCTGATGGAAGTTCCTATAGGGTAGCTTCCTAGGGTATATTACAACTACGGCGATATTCCCAGAGAATTTACCTTAAGGTACCAGAATTCTAACTCCTGGAGCGAGTATCCCTCGTGAAAGGGATATCGCGACATATCAGAGGACGTATTCTAGACACGTCACATGGCAATCTACGACCTGAACAGAGATTCGTCTCGTAGGAGGGAGATTGACGAGATACGAATTCGGGAAAGAAAAAGGGGAGCCGCTCCCAAGGCTTCCCTATCCCCCGATTCGTATGCGTGCCTGGCGCCAATCCTGGCGCCATCTGTATTCCTTGTAGCGTACACGAGGTGCTACAGATACTGTATGTAGGGAGGGGTCCTACAGCCCTTTCTTAGAAAGGCAAGGGCGGGTCCATCAGGACGACATGGCCATCTCACCCAAAAATAGATTTTTCGCTTCGCTCAAAATCCGTTTTTTGGGCTCAAGCCATGTCGTCCTGATGGAAGTGTACCAGAGCATTACTGTATCTGTGGATTCTCAGAACGTGCCGTACTCCCCGGAGGTAATTTTTTCCCGGTCGACTAGACCTAGAGACCTAAGATGTTACCGTTATACATCTTTTCAACTAACTATAAACTATGTTAGAGCTTCCTGCCCCCTACAGGGAAGAGTCCTACTAGACTCTGGAAAAGTCTCGAAGAGTACATATATCTATGTACGAATACCAGGCAAGCTAATATAGTGGTCTCGCCCTATATTAAGTAAAGCATAGTTTGTAAAGGACCACTGCGTCAATATGAAATATCGACCAGTTTTCCGCACAATACTTGTATTGGACAAAGGTTTTATATCCGCATAGGAGGAAAACCAATGCAACATAGCTTGCATAAAGGAACAATTCTATTAGAATTATCCCAGATAAGGTACATAGAATGAATGCTCAATTATACCAGTAAATTGACACAGGTGAAGGAGACGCAAGGTTCTCAAGAACCAGATTATTGACAGGCAATAAATAGACAGGTTAACCACAATTATATATATATATATATATAAGAAGAGGATAACCCCAAAACTTTAAGCATAAGTATGATAGTAAACAGGGCTTGTTTGTCTGGAAGAAAAACATTAGATGCCACTTTTAAGATACCGAGGTATCAAAGTCATAAAAGCCTGTATTACAAATCAATGACATTAGCGTTAGAAACGCTCGGCACACATGTCTGCACTTATGCTAGGTTCACCTTCGGAAATGGAACAGTCTGGATGGGCAACACAGTGCCCTCACTTAGTTTGTAGTACAGTATGTAACTACACACTCACCCTGGAATTAATCGTCCCAATTAAGACCACTGTTCCTCGCAGAGTTAAACAGTAGGGTTAACACCGCGACCCACTGCTACCACAGATCTCTTTTAGTTCCTCTACTTGCTTCGCATAGTGGCGAAAGAACACTCTGGAAGACTTCCAGCCAGTGTATGAATGGAGATGTTCAAAATCCATGCAATTAAAGAAATTTAAGAATGAGGCAACTTTCCTCGGATCGTGACCTGCGGGTGTATTGTCAGGATCCGCTCTGCGAATAAAATATGTGATTTTCGCTCTGAGTTGATTCAGAGATAAATTTGAGCCTGATGTTTCTCCCCTGAATAGTTGTCCACCCTTGAAGTCTGAAGTTCTATGAAGATAGACCTTTAGGCATTCTACTGGACATAGAGATGCATCTTCTTTCAGAGGGCAGATTCTCCAGGGACCCCACCTGTTGGTGGGTAACTCATTCTTGGCGAGAAACGTAGGATCCGGAAACAGGTTCAGTTCTTCCCCATCCAGGAACTGAACACGACCTGCCTCTCTCGAGAGGCTACAATCTTACTAACCCTGGCCCCGGACGCGAGTGCAAATTAGGAAAATAACTTTTTGTGTCAAATCCTTTAACGCACATTCTTCATTGCTCAACAGAGAAGCGAAATGAAGAACTTGTCTAAAGACCATGAAATGGGCTTTGGAGGTGCTGAAGGTCTGAGCCTAGCACAGGCTTTCGGGACTTTATTAAAGATCTCGTTACCTAGGTCGACCTGGAAGGCATATAGAATGGGTCTTGTCAAAGCAGACTTACACGCTGAAATCGTGTTCGCTGCCAACCCTTGACCATGGAGGTGGGGAAAAAAGATAAGCAGAAGTCTGTCAAGATCTCCTGCGGAATCTTCGCCTTGACAAGAGGCCACCCATTTTCTCCAAGATGACTCATATTGCCTTCTAGTAGATTTGCATTTATATTCCTCAATGAAGTCTATACTGGCTTTCGAAATCCCGAAACGCTTTCTCACCGCTAGGGAGAGAAAATCATGAACTGCAGGGTCCGGGTTTTCTGTAATGAAGCGCAGACAGTTGACTTCTGGACTCGCTGGGTCAGAACTGGATCTGGTAGTGGTACAAACTTCAGCTACAGTTCCAATGCCAGGAGGAACCACACGCTGTTCGGCCACTTGTGGGCCACTATTGCCGCTACCCTTTGAAGGATCTCAGTTTGTTGAGGACCCTCAACAGAAGGTTGTGAGGAGGGAACAGATAAATCTTGGACCATCTGTTCCAGTCGAGGGACATCGCGTCCACTGCTTCCGCTAAGGGGTCCTCGTACGGGGCACGTACAGGGGCAACTTCTTGTTGTCTTTCGTCGCAAAGAGGTCTATCTGTAGTTCTGGGACTGATTCAGAATGAAGGAGAATGATCCTGCGTCTAAGGACCATTCTGACTCTATCGGTGTGAACCTGGATAGAGCGTCCGCTGTCACATTGCGGACTCCTTGAAGGTGAACTGCCGACAGGTACCACTTCTTCTTTTCCGCCAATCGGAAGACGGCCAACATCACCTGGTTGAGAGGTGGTGACCTCGATCCTTGTCGATTCAAGTATCTTACAACTACCTCGCTGTCTATTACCACTTTATGTGGAACGAATGACGCGGGGAGACTTTCTTTAAGGTAAGGAGCACTGCCCTAGCTTCTAGAAAGTTTTATGACAAAGGTCTTGAATAGCCTGGACCAAGTCCCCTGGACTTTTTTCCGATGAGAGTGACCTCCCCATCCCTCCTTTGAGGCGTCTGAGTGAATCGTCACCGACGGGGGAGGTGGCTGAAGAAGAACCTGACTTCTTTAGATGTCTGGCTTGGGACCAAGGCCTGAGAAGAGTACTTAGCCGAAGCGGCTGGTCTTCTCAGATCTCTTCACGCGTTTGATGCATAACTTCTCCAAACTCCGATTGCATCCTTTAGCTGTGCTCTTAGCACTGGGTCTGTCACCGAAGCAAACTGGAGAGAGCGCAGTACTCTCTCCTGCTCGTGTCTTGATATCCTTTCGGAATCTTGAAGTCTCTTGACAGAACCCGCTATCTCCTTCCTTTTCTTCGCTGGGGTGGAGAAACGGTGTGACAAAAGGTCCCAGTGGATCTTAGCCACTGGAACTTTTGAGATGGAGAAAGTCGAGACTTTTTCTGTTGATCTTGAAGCCTAGGTACTCTAGGAACTGGATCACTGACTGGATGCTTGCAAGCATTCTGTCTCGGATGCTGCCCACACCAACCAGTCGTCCAGGTAGGCTACTACCTGAATTCCCTTTAGGCGAAATTGTTTGAGAGCTACGCTCGCAAGCTTCGTAAAAATCCTTGGGGCTATGTTTAGCCCGAATGGCATGGCTCCGAAGGCGTATAGTCTTCGCTGTAGCCTGAACCCTAGGTAGGGGGAGAGTCGATGGCTAATTGGAATGTGCCAGTAGGCATCTGACAAGTCTATAGAGACGGAATATGCCCTCTTGGGCAGTAAGGTCCTTATGTGTTGCAGTGTTAGCATTTTGAATTTGCAATTCACTATGAACTTGTTAAGTGGCGACAAGTCCAGAATGACTCTGAGCTTTTCCGAGTCTTTCTTGGGAACACAAAACAGCCTCCCTTAGAAATTGATGGGCTTCACCCTTTTTCTCCAACCGTTCTTGAACGTACTCCTCCATAACGGGGGTGGAGTGTTGGAAAAACCGAAGGTACGGGGGTGGAGTGCTGTACCAGCTCCCGCCCAATCCATTCTTGAGTAGGCTGTAGGCCCAGGGATCGAAGGTCCACCGATCCCGAAATTTCAGAAGTCTCCCTCCTACCGGTATCACCTCACTTGGACTGCCGTCCTGAGGTCTTGCCTTCCTGACCACGACCACCCCTGAATCCCCTTCCCCTTGAGGGGCGTCTAGACGAGCCTCTAGCTGCTCCTCTAGGCTTTGCTCGGAAGGAAGTAGACTGCCCTTCGAACGCTGGGGTGAATGCCGTGGACTGTGTCGACACGGCCTGGGGTACCCACTGAAAGGTGGTCGGGGTTTGTGCCACGATCTGGGGCACTGGGGCAATGGCAATTGCAGTTGCTGTTGCTGTCTAAGAGGCTTGGCTGGCCGAGACGGTAGCCTAGTCCTCATAGTCTTCCTCTTTGGTTGAGGACCCTCATCCGGGGAAGACTTTCTTTTGATAGCCAGGTCCCACTTCTGGAGAAGGTTTCTATTCTCCAAGGTGGCTTTATCAAAAACTTCTTTGACCAAGTCGGTAGGGAAAAAGGTCTTTTCCCCAAATGTTGGAGGAGATTAGTTTCTTTAGCTCGTGCCTCACTGTAGCCGAGGTAAACACGAACTCCCTACAAGCTCTCCTTGCCTTGACGAAGCCATAAAGGTCCTTCGTCACTGTGGCCAGATGAGGCTTGGCCACTACCATGAACATTTCATGGACCTTGGGGTCACTTGCCATCGTCTCGAGAGTAGTCTGAAGAGACATTGAGGCAGTCAGTCTTTCTTTTGTATCGAACTCACTTCGCAAAAGAAAGTCAGACAGCTTAGGGAGGTCCTTGCCGAACTGACGTCCGGCAATATCAGCCTCCAACTTTCCCACTTAGAACGTAAGATGGACGTCCTTCCAATCTTTGTGGTCCATAGGCAGGGCCAGCGACAAGGGTTTACACTCCTCTAGGGAGGGGCAAGACTTGCCGGCCTCGATTGCTTTTAGTACAGCCAGAAACCCTTTCTGTAAAAGGGGGAAGGCTCTAGTAGGCGAGGACACAAAGGAAGGGAGCTTCCTATTCAATGCAGCTACCTTTGAGTTAGAGAAGCCCCTCTCTTTCATCGAAGATGAAAGTAGAGCTTGAGCCTTAGCATGGTCATCACTATGACCTCCTTCGGCTCTGCCTCCTCCTTTGAAGCTGGTTCCTTCCTCAGCCGGACATAACAGTCCGGATATGGTGCCTTGCTGGGCCAGAATTCCACCCTCCAGGGGAACTGAGCCCAGCATATCCGAGATGACGATCTTTCCAGTCGTCATCGACATGTGCTCAGCATACCTCCATGGGTTAGCATCCGAGCACAAAGGAAGGTCTTTCACATTGAGCTTTTTCTGGGGCCCATGTGATTCTGCAAGGCACTGCATTCGCAGTTCCATTGCAGCCGCCTTCTCCTGATTCTCCTTCTGCATTTGTTGGATCATTCCAACAATAGAAGAGAGGGCCTGTCCCAGCTCTACTGGGAGACCGGCCGATGTAGAGGGGCTTGAACTTCATCCTGGGCTTCTGCAAGGAGGTCTTCCTCCTGACACCCGTCCACATCAGATATCCTGTCATTTAGCTGGATGTCTTGCATCGCGACTGCGACTTCAGCATCCACCTGGATCTGAACTTAGGGGATCTCCTCTTGAGGCTGGGGAATCACTGCATCAGCTGATGCCTTAGGGAAAAGATACGCCCTCATCTTCTCACTTGGAAGATAAGGGCCAGAAGTGTACTTTTGGAAGCCCCTTACCCAGGTACGAAGCTTCTTCCCAGCTATTTAAATGTCTCATTAATCAGGTTAGTGCACACAGTACATACCTGAGGGTCCCCATACCGGAGATCATCCTTGGAGACAGCGTATGCTGCGTGTCTCCTACAAAACTCATGTCCGCAGAGGTTCTTGCTGCTGACATTGCAGAAAGCACTTCTCCACTTCGGAGTGTCCTTCTGTAAAGAGAAGAAATTTCCATGAGTATCAAGTGAACTATGTATCACTGGATATGCATAGTATAGCATAACAATTCAGAAATAAAGACACACACTTGTGTTTCCCTCACAACCCATTGCTGCAGCCTTCCAGATAATAAAATCAAAATGGTTTATCTCTACTAGAGTAACCAATGCAAAGTTTCCAGAGGAAACAGGTGGAGCTCACACCTAGGCAATGATTTTAAAATCCGGGATAATAGACAGGGAAGAACTCTGCTTCTTGTCTGAAGGCAACAGCAAAGGGCCGTGCAAGAAAACACAATAGTGTTAGAAGATACAGTGCTGTACCTAAACTTTTACTATAGTTTTCTTCTTACTGTATATGCTATACAGAAGAATACTAGTACAGTATAGGAGGATGTGTGCCGGCCTGCCTTTGCCGGCCGGCACACACCACAATTAGCTTTAAAGTATACTACTTAACAGCTATAGGGCGGCAGCCCTCTGGTTCAAATGCCTGTGCCGGCGGCAGCAGCTGCCGGCCAGCAACAGCCAGTGTTGGCCGGCAATGATTGCCGGCCAGCAACTACACAAGGTAGTACCCAGCTGCCGGCCACACTCTTGGTGGCCGGCAGACAAGGACTGACATAAGCCGGCCGGCAAAGGTACAAGACCGATGCCAGCCGGCAGCAAAAGAACCAGAAGACTACACCTGCCCGGCTGCCGGCCTCATAGGCCGGCTGCCGGGACAGGTACAGCACTAGAAGAAAAAAGAATGGATGCCGGGATAAGAGTGTACACAACCCCCCAAGCCCGGCAACCGAAAGAGTGCATATAAGGAAGGGGAGAAACTTAATTCAGGCTTCCTTGACCAATGCCGTCCGGCTCTGCCGGCAGGCATGGATGAGGGACCAAGAGAGGTCCGGGCAGCACTCGAAAACATAAGACCCTTGCCGTCCAGCGTCTCTGCCGGCCGGCAATGGGCTTAGTCAATCCATATCCCAACCTATACTAGGTCCAGAAGTAGAATGACATATGGTACAGTAATACCCCTGCCGGCCAGCTCTGCCGGCCGGCAAGGTACAGTACAGTAATGGCTAGGCCATTACGGAGATAGAGGGGGAAGGGACAAGAGGGTCCTGCCAACCTTGCTTTAGTGACAGATCACCCGCAGCCAAGAACTCTGTCTTAGCCTAAGGGAGATCTAAGGGAAAGGGCCAGCGCAGTAGTATAATACCTGCCAGCTTCCAGAGCACCAAAGCAAGGAAGGCGTTGCAACTCCCAAGGGAAGATTTATCCTCCCCGAGAACAGCAACAGGACTTAGTCTGGTCGATCACACAAGAAGGAATCATAACTACAGAAACCTTCGACAGTGACCTAAGGGAGCTCAGCTCCCTTTGTAAGTGTTAGGTCAGCGAGGGAGACTCTGCCCCAAGCCAAACAACACGGACTCAGACTAAAAACTCTGTTGTTCTGTCCCTCTTTGAACCAGACTCTGCTGGAACAGGAAGGTACAGTAACACCCTAGTATAGTTTTATCGAAAATAAATTCGGAAAAAACCACTTAGGGATAAGCCCAAGGCTTAAACAGAGGGAAAGGGATTGCATACCTTCTCCGAAGAAAAGAAAGCAACCGGGGAGTATAATAAAGTATACTAAGGCTCCATAAGCAATTAGCCTAGGCACCAAGAGAATCGATTACCTAATTCACCGAAACTCTCACGTATACAATCTTGGAAATATTCCACACAGTCTAAAATGTATAAAATATAGCCTAAAGCTTCAATAAAATTTTAATTACACTCGGAAAAACCATAATCATGCATTAAGTACTAGGACCAAACGACTAGGCTACATGGCCTAGCGTAGGCCAGAATGGCGAATACTTCGCCAAATAATACTAAGCACGAAAGGAAATCCTATGTAAAGCTAAATAGCTAAATTTTATTAAGCAAAACAACCAGGAATGTCACTCTGACTAACTAATTTATACCTAGCGAGTGACAGTGTCCAGGACACCTCTGGTAGGCTACGGCTCTTGTATCAAAGATTAATCCTATTAATCACTCAAAATTTTACCAAGAGCCTACATTTATACATAACAGACCCTATACTCAACTTATCCGAGGCCAACGAAGACGAAGAAGCCATGAAAAGCTGAATAAATCCAAGATTTGCGAGAAAAACAGGAAAAAACACCGAGTTGTTAAGCTACGCAAAAAGGAATACAGATGGCGCCAGGATTGGCGCCAGGCACGCATACGAATCGGGGGATAGGGAAGCCTTGGGAGCGGCTCCCCTTTTTCTTTCCCGAATTCGTATCTCGTCAATCTCCCTCCTACGAGACGAATCTCTGTTCAGGTCGTAGATTGCCATGTGACGTGTCTAGAATACGTCCTCTGATATGTCGCGATATCCCTTTCACGAGGGATACTCGCTCCAGGAGTTAGAATTCTGGTACCTTAAGGTAAATTCTCTGGGAATATCGCCGTAGTTGTAATATACCCTAGGAAGCTACCCTATAGGAACTTCCATCAGGACGACATGGCTTGAGCCCAAAAATATACATATATGTATATATATATATATATATATATATATATATATATGAATACAGTATATATATACATATATGTATATATATATATATATATATATATATATATATATATATATATATATATATATATATATATGTGAATACAGTATATATATATATATATATATATATATATATATATATATATATATATATATATATATATATATATATAATATATATATATATATATATATATATATATATATATATATATTTATATATATATGTATATATACATATAAATATATATATATATATATATATATATATATATATATATATATATATTTCCAAATAAGCCATATATTTTGATACATTTAAATCTGGATTCTCTTAACGACCTCGGGATCAGGGCCCCAGGCGAAATCACTCAAAGACTATAGTATCTGAGCGGCCGGGTTTCGAACCCTGGTCCAGGATACCTGTATACCATTGACCATACCACTCAGCCACGAAGAAAGTGGTCAATGGCATACAGGTATCCAGGACCAGGGTTCGAAACCCAGCCGGTCTAGATACTACAGTCTTTGAGTGATTTTGCCTGGGGCCCTGATCCCGAGGTCGTTAAGAGAATCCAGACTTTAATGTATTATATGTATGGCTTATTTGAAAAATGAAAAACACGTTTAAGTGTGCAAAATTTATCATATATATACATATATATATATATATAATATATATATATATACACACATATATATATATATTTGTATACATATATATATACATATATATATATATATATATATGTATACAAATATATATATATATATATATATATATATATATATATATATATATATATATATATATATATATATATATATATATATTTGTATACATATATATATATGTATAAAAAATATATATATATATATATATATATATATATAATTATATATACATATGCATTTTTATGTGTTTATGTGTATCTATACATACATATATATAAATAGCTATATAGATACACTTCCGTTTCTAAAAGCCAGTCTACCAGTCTTTGAAAAGACCAAGTCATTTCATTTCAAGTTCATGATTTATGAAAAGACTTGAGCGTAACAGAATCTCTTAGGACTCATTTGATATTCTTTCATATTTCTTAATACCACTTTGCGGTAAGGAAAGGGAGCGCGCCTTGAAAGATTTAAATCTTTTTTTCTTCTTTTGCTCGTCTTCTCTCCTTATCTAATCATGAAGACCTGAACGAAATATGAATAGTAGGATAAGGCGTCTTTTCCTTCGTGATTGTATTTCAGTGGTGTTTTATCTTTTTTTTATTTATTTATCTTTTTTTTTTTTTTTTGTGAGAATTGTGTAATATAAATTTTAGATTTACCTTCTTTCCATCATTCATCTATTAAGTATAACTTATGTTTATACTGCTGATTTCCTACGCAAATACATAATAAAAAATATAAGATTATTTTTTTCCTCATGAATATATGGTTAATAAAAACTTCCTTCTATATTTAATAATTAAAAACCTTATCAAAATATTACATTTAGAACAATTAAATGAGGAACTTTGCTTGAGGGTACACTCGGGCACACTGTTCTGTCTAGTTTCTCTTCTTGTTTTGTTCGAGTTTTTATAGTTTATATAGGAAATATTTATTTCGGTGTTTCAACTGATCTAAAATATTTTATTTTTCCTTGTTTCCATTCCTCACTGGGCTATTTTCCCTGTTGGGGCCCCTGGGCTTGTAGCATCCTGCTTTTCCAACTAGGGTTGTAGCTTAGCATTTAATAATAATAATAATAATAATAATTTGGATGATAAGAATTCTTACTATTATGGGCGCAAATAAATACCAACTATTGAACATTTCAACTTGCTATTCGAGGCACTGCGTCTTAGTGACATGGAGCTATTCCAAAATCAATTCCTTCCTTGATGGCGGGTAAAGTCATTAAGTTGGAATGGCATTGAAGCTTCCACATAGATGTGGTTGAATGCGGTTCATACTAACATCACCTGTCATTTATTTCCTTTACCAAAAACGTTTTCCATCAGGAATATATGATCTCATATTACTGTTGAAGGAAATCTAAACATCTTTAACAGTTTTAATATTATTTTCTATATTTAAAAAAATATAAAAAAAGATATCTGCCTAATGATATGATATTACTGTTGAAGGAAATATAAACATCATTAACAGTTTTAATATTATTTTCTATATTTAAAAAAATATAAAAAAAGATATCTGCCTAATGATATGATATTACTGTTGAAGGAAGTATAAACATCATTAACAGTTTTAATATTATTTTCTATATCTAAAATAATATAAAAAAAGATATCTGCCTAAACTCCTAACATGAATTGATGATGAGTCCTTTTCTCGAATTATTTACAAAAATTGCATAATAAAAGAGCAAAATTTCAGTATGTTAAGAGCTATTCCAAAATCAATTCCTTCCTCGATGGCGGGTAAAGTCATTAAGTTGGAATGGCATTGAAGCTTCCACATAGATGTGGTTGAATGCGGTTCATACTAACATCACCTGTCATTTCCTTTACCAAAAACGTTTTCCATCAGGAATATATGATATGATATTACTGTTGAAGGAAATATAAACATCATTAACAGTTTTATTATTATTTTCTATATATAAAATAATATAACAAATCTTATTAAGATGATATCAGAATAAAATACATCTCAAAGAGTATATCAATTTCTTTAGTTAGTCACAATAATAACCAAAAACCCATTTCTCTCTCTCTCTCTCTCTCTCTCTCTCTCTCTCTCTCTCTCATTTGTTTGTCGGCATATATTCACCAATCTTCATTTGATCTCAACGCATCGTGTCATAACATTTTTTAATCAATTCCAGTTTTGTTTAATTACTGTTGAAGGAAATCTAAACATAATTAACAGTTTTATTATTATTTTCTATAATTAAAATAATATAAAAAAAAGATATCTGCCTAAAATCCTAACATGAATTGATGACGAGTCCTTTTCTCGAATTACTACAAAAATTGCATAATAAAAGAGCAAAATTTCAGTATGCTAAGAGAATCTCCTCAAAAATAAAAACGACGCTATAAATAGGATTATGTAGCTATTCATTCCAGCATAAGAGTCTTAACTACAAAGGTATTTTCATACTGAATGTTCACGATTAACTTTGGTTACAAGGCACAGTATTTGTAATGGAAGGGAAATTATATTATCTACAGCATTGCATCATGAATCTCTTGTATCCAGTGTAACAACATTTCATAATTTCAGTAATATTTCATAATCGTATTAAGTTCTACTCACTGACGACGATGAGGATAATTTTTCATATACTCTATCTAGGAATTATTATTATTATTAGTAGTAGTAGTAGTAGTAGTACTAGTAGTAGTAGTAGTAGTAGTAGTAGTGCTGTTGTTGTTGTTGTTCAACGCAATCCCATCAAATATGACGGCTAAATATTTAGATGGATTTGCACACACACCCTCTCACCATGGTATGACTACTTCACCCTCCTCTACCGGAGGGACGGGGAGATCTGAACGTGAGCCTGAACGATATATATATATATATATATATATATATATATATATATTATATATACATAATATATATATACTGTTTTTAGAATGATTTATTGTTAATTTATTCTCATCATTTATTTATTTCCTTTCCTCACTGGGCTATTTTTCCCTGTTGGAGCCCTTGGGCTTATAGCATCTTGCTTTTCCAACTAGGGTTGTAGCTTGGCTAGTAATAATAATAATAATAATAATAATATATAGAGGAGATTATTATTATTATTATTATTATTATTATTCCAAATGACTGTTGGAAATAATCAATCACTTACATAATCCAAGAAAAGTTACAGAGTTTATTATCTTATTCTACTCCTGAACCTTCAAGAAGTTTCTTCAAAATAGGTAAAGAGATAAAGATCTAAAGTTAGCCTCCCGTAGATTAAGAACATTAGTTCGACTAGCCACGATAAAGCAACCAGGAACTAAAATATGACAGATTTTGGATTAGAAAGTTTTGAACTTTAGGCTTCACCAATTGCTTCAACTCTTCCAAAGGAACTAATTTAAACTTCTTGCAATTCTCATGCCAGAGTAGTTTAGTAATCTCATTTCTCTCTCCTTTTCATTAACTCTCTCTCTCTCTCTCTCTCTCTCTCTCTCTCTCTCTTTCTCTCTCTCTCTCTCTCTCTCTCTCTCTCTCTCTCTCTCTCTCTGTGATTAGCTTTACTGTTCACTAGAATATTTCCTTTCTGTAATGATGAGTTTGCTTGATGATGCTTTTAAATATAGCATGCATTTTTTATTTTCCTTTACTTGAGATATATTGATATTCTTCAATCTATACAATATAAATCAAAAGTGTGGATATAAATTTTGTAGAAAATAATTTTTCCGTTTGTATACTTTCGTAATATGGCGAACTTAAATGGAAATATCCAATGTAAGATTCACGATAAATCGCTATCCAAGGTAAAATTTACCGTCAGTAGTAAGGCTTGTACATTGGAAATATGCCTTTACTAATTTCACAAGTACAACGAATAAAGCTAGGAAGATATTGAGATTGCTTTTGGAAATTATCTTCCATCCATTGATAAGTTTTTTAGAACTAGGTTAATAACATGAATCTATTCCTTGGGTTATGAAAACTATATCTCATACCAAGCTTCCTAAGATATATCACAAGAAACTATAATTCTTTATCCTCATAATTAGTTGCAGTTCTCATAATGCACCATACAATGGTTGCTTTTCGTTTTTTTTTTTTTTTTTTTTTTTTTTTTTTTAATAGACTTGAGTACAAACACGCGTTCACAGTTTGAAAGATTTAAGACGATTCCTATGAAAGCAAGTACATAAACCAAACACAATACTAAGAACAGAAACCATTAACAACATTGGATATTTCATACATATGTGCACAGAACCCATCAGTGGTGTCTTGCACTTACAATGTCTTCTGTCCAATATCTCCTGTCCCCAACAAGCGTTTTTCTACTTCCTCATATAAAACTGTTTTTTTCTAATATCACTATCCCCATTCTTTCATCATGACCAGACCAGCTCAAATATCCTTATAGAAACAAGGAATAGTCTTAGATTGTACATAAGGTTAGAATACAGTACATTTTGATACTACGCTATTAGATTGAAGCAATGAAAATTAAAATGAATATTGAAAATGAAACTAGAGAAAAACAAACTCAAATTAAGTCAAGGAACTATTTTAGAACTACTAAAGCAAAAGCTATCGATTTTATGTTAAAAAAACATCCAAAGTGTGGAAAACTTGTCCATATTTAGAACACAGAAGACCGCTAGCATCGAGGATATAATTCTGTTCTTTGATATCAAGTTTATCGAGAGTTTCTATTTTGGGAGTTCTTGGTGAACTACATTTGGTAGTTGGTCAATTAAACATTAAAAGCAACACTGCTGAGCATTGGAGCGAGATAACTGTCGTTGAAAAAGATTTTGCCAACTTTCACGGACTTTCAATATATATCTGGATAATTTTCTTCAGATTCCTAGATGATGTTGAAACATCTAATCCTTCTTACAGTATTTTCCAGTGAAAATTATTTCTGGTCTGCAATTGCAGGTATCATTATACTTTATATCTCAAAATTATCTCTGTTTCTTCAAAATTGGTCACAAAATTTTGATGCTGGAGAAGTATCTTAACTATTTTGTTTTGTATATTCCTACAACTACACTAAGATTGCAATGAAAAATTGCATCATATGTTTCATAGATAAATACTCTACTTGAGCAAGACTTCGTACAAGTAATTATATCCTGATTGATAAATTTTGAGAGTACAGATACTGGTATTTAGATCAAGGAAAAGGTATTATCATTTGAAAATATGTCTACTTCAACTGCAAATTAAATTCATAAAGTTCAGTAAAGGATAACAGTTTTCTTTTTTTTAGCAGCTAAGATATACAATGTTATTTCCGAGATTGAAAAGCATCCAGTGACAATTACAGTTCATGATAATGTTTAAAATGCAATTCTTAGATTAAAATTATACGGATTTCAAGGAAGAGATAATGTATTGGCAAACATAAAATAAACTATTTACTCCATACAGAAAATACTAGCAATGCCTTAGGTATGCTCTTCAATAACTAGGTAGTACGTTGGCCAGGGCACCAGCCACCCGTTGCGATACTACCGCTAGAGTGTTATGGGGTCCACAAACAGGTCAGACGGTACTACATTGTATCCTTCTCTCTGATTACGGTCTATTTTCCCTTTGCCTACAAACACACCGAATAGTCTGGCCTATTCTTTGAAATTACCTAACAATTCTTCCTCACCCAAGGGGTTACTGTGCTATAATTGTGCAGTGGGCACTTTCCTCTTGGTAAGGGTATATGAGGCTCTTTAGCTTTGGTTAGCAGCTCTTCTAGGAGAAGGACACTCCAAAATCAAACCATTGTTCTCTAGTCTTGGATAGTGCCACAGCCTCTGCACCATGGTCTTTCACTTTCTTGGGTTGGAGTTCTCTGGCTGGAGGGTACACTCGGGCACACTGTTCTATCTCATTTATTTTCCTCTTGTTTTTTTTTAAAGTTTTTATAATTTATATAGGAGATATTTATTCTAATATTGTTATGCTTCTTAAAGTATTTTATTTTTCCTTGTTTCCTTCCCTCACAGGGCTATTTTCCCTAATGGGGCCCCTGGGCTTATAACATCCTGCTTTTCCAACTAGGGCTGTAGGTTAGCAAGTAATAATAATAATAATAATAATAATAATAATAATAATAATAATAATAATAATAATAATAATAATAAATGGATTGCCTTGTTAGGGTGAATGTTCATTCGTCGAAATCGTCTTGGTTTTAATTATAAATTAAAAGGTTAAAACCTTTTGCCTCTCTTCGTTTCTTTCTTCACGTTTATCAGTGAAGTGAAATTATTTATTTGTGATTAAATGCGCTTATACTTGTCTTTCCTCTACTTATCATCAAAGTAAGTTTGGGGTTTATCTATTGTGACCTGAAAATGCTACGCCAAAATACACAATTCAGAGAGAGAGAGAGAGAGAGAGAGAGAGAGAGAGAGAGAGAGAGATTAACTGAACGGATTTTAAGTGAAAAACTAAATAAGGAACAATTAAGAGGGAAAAACCATTTTGATAAAGATAATTGCACAATTCAATTACATACATCCTGACAAATAAACAAACCGTCGAAAGATGCTACGAAAAAGAGAGAGAGAGAGAGAGAGAGAGAGAGAGAGAGAGAGAGAGAGAAGGTGGCACCGTTGTGACCTTTCAAATTCTCGACCTAATTAATCCTTTGTGTTCTACTGACAGTCTTATTTAATCATCGAAATCCATAGGGCTGTAATCGCATTAGGGTTTTGGTTGAAAATAATTGGAAACTGGACTTGCAGACCACGCAACAATAGAAGGTATATTTGGCGTTATTTGAAACCACAGGGTGTATCACTACAGACCAATGTTTGAGAAATGTTGGTTTTACTTTCTTTTTCGATGTCTTTATATACAGACACATGAACATAAGTAAACACACACATCCATGCATAAACACACTCATACAAACACACTACACACACACATATATATAATATATATATGTATATATATATACATATATATATACATATATGCATATATATATATATATATATACATATATACCCACACACATATTTTTATATATATATATATATAAATATATATCTATTTGTATAAATATATATATATATATATATATATAGTTTATATATACACACACACACATATATATATATATATATATATGCACAGATATTTGCATCTGAAAGTACGGAAAATCATAATTGATCAAGCGATACCTACTTCAAAAAAACCTTAAAACCTAAAATCAAGTTAAATTTATGTTGCTAAAAATTCCATCCTTGATATTTCTTAAATACTACCAATGTGAACCATTTTGCAAATTCTGCTATGGAAGAAAATTGCAATGGGATAGGCTGGACCGGCATCTATACCAACAATCAATATTATTCTCTGTTATATATCATTTATTTTAGTGAAAGAAACACAGCTATATTGTAAGAATGTTTTTTTTCCCACGCTGCCACTTCGCAACTATTTTCATTCGAACTATTTGAAAAAAAAATCCTTAAATATGATTACATTATCACAAAAATGGGTACATTAACTTAAAAACAGACAATATATATATATATATATATATATATACAGAGAGAGAGAGAGAGAGAGAGAGAGAGAGAGAGAGAGAGAGAGAGAGTATCATTGAAATTTCATTATATTTCATTATAATCTATTTCCAATATATATAAATAAGTGCCAAGTTTTTCTTGTTCTAATATGTTTCTCAAACAATTGTCAACAATAAGTATTGTGCTGATTCACTTTTTCTACATTTTCCCATTTTCCTTTTCAGCAATCATTCCTTTGTCATAATAATTTAATGGAACCACAATTCAATCAATGTACGTTCAATATTTCGTTTACCAAAATAACTTACATATTATGCTTCTAACTCTTAAGAGACCACATTTCTCTATCAATCCTGTATATAAAGGAATTTATTAAATGAGCTTATTAGCTATTTCAAATCTAGTGTAAAATATATTCAAATCAGCTCATGAACAGCAAAATTAAGGGACAAGTTCACGCTCAAAAACTGAACTTCATCTTATAATGACCTCCAAAAATGAAACCTTGAGAAGCAAGTAAATGCATGCTGATGTTTAAATAGTTCGACTAATGGAAGCACTTCCCCTTTATATTTCCCACCATTATCCCTCCATTAAGGGGTTGGTTGCCTAAGGCGCCCTCTCCTATGCGCTTCCTCATTAAGGAATGGTAAAGTAATTTGACAATGAAAAGCTATTGCGAACGGAGCTAGACTTGAACTTATGATTAATGGAGTGTCTGTCGCCGACAATTTAAGACCTTGTTAATTTCTCCAATACTCTTATATACTATTCAGTCCGTTAATCATACTGACCTCTTTCGAAGAGAATATGACACCCACATGCATGCATACACACATACAAACATACATACATACATACATACATACAAATCCCCATACATTTATGAAGCTCTAAAATATTCTTTATATATCCAATAATGATAACTATTCCATGCTGATTAATCATCAAATATTTGCATGGTAGAATACACTTGCAAGAATTCGTTCCAGTATTATTGACAAGAGATATGGTTTAATTAATATTAATATATTCATACGATACTTGTAAACTAAATATTAAGGTCTTTTTGCTATGGTATTACTTTAATAATTTAATTGATTTAGGCGCAGGAACCCACCATATTCAAAAAGATAAAAAATAAAATAAGAATAATGAAGAAACTCGCAGGCTATTTTTCCCTATTGGAGCCCCTGGGCTTATAGCATCTTGCTTTTCCAATTAGGGTTGTAGCTTGGATAGTAATAATAATAATAATAATAATAATAATAATAATAATAATAATAATAATAATAATAATAATAATAATAATAATAATAATGGTATCTCCATTAAGGCCCTAATGTCACTGAAATATTAAACTCAGGTCTCATGTTCACTTTCTTATCCCTCGTCCATGGTGGTGAAAGTTTCCGATGGATCTCAGTGAGATTTATCTAATTCTATGTCCATACAAAGATTCTTTTTTATGATTTATATACTGAAGGATAGTCACTGACATTAAGCATAAGGATTATAATAAGGATTGTATATTGCAAAAGTATGAAGAGGTAATAACAAAAAAAAATATTGAATGTAATCAATAATATAAAGTTAAAAAGGGATACTGTAGTTCCACAGTTTCTATGCACGAGACGTCACTGATCATCATAGACGCTACAGTGCCTCTCATTGGTGCAAAGTTCCTCATTCTTTATCAATGCCATTGCAATGCATTCCCAAAGCCATCATTTGATATTCATTTTCTTGTTTTCGAATAACTTCAAAAGACGAATTTGATATCGGTTTCTATTTTTCTTCCACTTTTCATTCTTTCGTTTGAGGTTTGACATGCGATCTCAGAGGGAATCATTTTATTCTTTTATTTATATTGTACAGTGGTTTTATCGATTTTCTCCTGTATTCTAAATATTTATTTTATTACTTGATTTGATAAACATGGGTGAATATGTCATGTTTGTGATGCTGATAAGTATTTATTTAAAAGGAGTGCAAGCTTTCTTTACGTCTTGATAGTAGCTGTTACCCAATCAATTAACAGATAATGAATAACAAACACGAATTGTTGTGTGTTAGAACATTAAAAAACAAGTAATCAAGTCAACACAAACATTGGTTATGGAAGTAATGTGAAACTTCTCAAACTTAGGAAGAAGCGATATCATAATTAAACGTTTTGCCCACTGCAAAATAATTTTCAATAATCAGACCTTTGCAGATGATGATCCCTTTATTGAAATATGTATGTATAACTATAAGGAGTAATGGTAAAATATTTATGAATGATCTCCCAGGACCAAAGATGCGTCGTAAAGGAGTTGTTTCAGAATGAAACGATGGTTTCATCAAATACCTTGTTTATATACTGTTACTAATGCTTTATTAAGAGGAATAAATTTTTTTTCCCACTGTTATAGTTCATAGTCATAAATTCCAAGCAGACGACTTATCATATAGCCTGTAGAATTCAATGATATTAATGTAAAAACTCACATCTGAAATTGCGTAAAGCCTAGTGATCATTTCACTTAAGTAATGCAGTGCTACTTCAATTAAAGTGAGAATAATAAACGCGTTTTACCTAACATAGAAAACTTGTTCTCAGCCTTGCAAGTGATTGGCTATAAGCCTGGGAAATATTCTGTTTAATTTGACATTATTTTGCAGTTAATATCCTTTTTTCTGACCAATACTTTCAAGTGTTCTAGTAACCGTGCCTGCAGATGATTCATTTGAGTGCAGATTGTTTTTAATGTTACCTGAAAACATCCAGGAGGGCTAATGAGTTTCGCGAAGTTGGTAAGACTTCAGCAATTCCAAACTAATGATAACTTTTGGACCGATGACTAATGGACGGTGACGAAAGAACATGAGACAAGAAGAAACAGAAAGGCTAAGTTTCATCTTTTTGCATCAGGAGTTTGAGACAGATTCTAATTGTGATGATTCCTGTTTAGTTTTTTAATTGTGCCTCTTAAGGTTTTAATCATTCATACTATTGCCTATTTTATTGAATACTAACTTTTCCAGTGTTGATTTTTCGCCATATATTACCGCACCTTTAGTTTTTATCTAATGACTTTTTTAAGGTAATATTGATCAGATCATGGGTCTTTATCGCAAGAAAATTCGTGTGTCTAGTGATTAGCTATTTTATCTTATTTTCTTTTTCAAAACCCAAAAGGCCATTTTATAGTATTTGCTAAGGTAGATACACTTACAGATAAGTCTAATCTGTTGGAAGTTATTCCCATTGTAGAGTGATCTCGACAGTAAAAGGCATTTGTGCCTTAATGGGATTATATAGAAGAATCAAGTGAATACATTTGATAAGAATGGTTTTAGATGGATGAATCATGCTTAAAATACGGGCCTAAGTAGCATACTACGCATCAGTAAAAATATATTAATTTTTACATAAAATATTAATGCTATGCTCCTTGATTAGAGAAATATAATGAACTAAATTACTTTGTTTACTTTGAGTTTCTTAAAACCGGAATTTTAAAGCGGCAATAATTCTCTTAAAATTCGCAAATGTTATTGGGATCTCTGAACCATAACGATCCGTTACAAAATCTTCTTTTGTTTACAAAATTAGATTATATCAAACTAACCTGAGGCGTGAAAAATAAAAAACAAATTAGTGAAAGGTAGCGCACTCAGCACAGATTAAAGAGTTACTGTTAAAAGCATTGGCTCTCATATAAAATGTAGTTATTTTTACATTGCAGCAGTAGCTAGATGAGTCATCATTCAAGCTATATGAGATTTCTTTATGGTGAGCTAAGAAAAAATTCAATAACATCAGTCTCTCTCTCTCTCTCTCTCTCTCTCTCTCTCTCTCTCTCTCTCTCAGCAATAGTAATACTTTAGTTCTGAAAATAAGATGATCAAGTGTAAAAATTATAGCATTACAAAATTTTACTAATAACAGCCATATTGTAAAGTAGTTCCCTATTATATTTCTACTACTATAAATTATATTATGTCTTAACAATGAAGCCAGCGAAGAAATACACTCTTAAGCATACATAATAGAATAATTAGTGTATTCTTATCGAGTACTCTCAATCTTATGTTTTGAAGATCCTCTCCTACCTTTTATTCGAAACAATGAGTTTTAATGAAAGGTCTTTTGCAATTCTATCTTTTTTGTAAACAGCTACCAATAACCATAATATATTTCCTTGGCTAGAAATATCTTTCCCTTTACTGGCGGATTTATTATCTATAGTAATTGGGGCTTATCTTATCCAATAATAGAAAACCACTTCCGTCAAGATTTTAGAAACAGGTATAGTAATCAAATAAGGATTAAGGATTAAAAAATCTCTCTTGTGTGAAAACATCAAACAAAAGCCTGCGTAAATTTTAATAAAACGAGAGAGAGAGAGAGAGAGAGAGAGAGAGAGAGAGGGAGAGAGAGAGAGAGGAGAGAGAGAGAGAGAGAGAGAGAGAGAGAGAGAGAGAGAGTTTCATTAAGCGGCCAATAGCATAATCAATATTAAAGATAAGGCCACCTGTAAAACCTCGAGTTAAAAGCTTTTCGTTAGGCCTTTTAGAAGCCTTTGGAGGGTGATAAATTGAACATGCACTCTAGAGTTCCAACGAGAGTATCATCTGGTAAGAGTAGGATTTTGAAGTAGAGTACTTTCAAGTGCCTTCTATAACGTAGGAAGTACATTCCACATTATTGACTGGTTCGATGCGATATGATGCAAGAATGATGCTTTTAAATGGATAGCTCATATTCCTGTCCAGAACTTTCGAAATTTACCCAGAATTACGGGGTGATAATAGATAAGTATCCCTAGATTTTTCTGATATTACATGTAGGAAATGGCGAGGTGTTGCAATAAACTGGTAATAATTCTGAAATTCATATCGATGTGAAATTAATCTTTAAACTGTAATCTTTTAATAATGTAGTGAACTTCATAAGCCAGTCAAACGTGCTGCTATTTGCCCTTTATAGGTTTCCTGCTGACATTTCATTATTTTACATTCGAATGTTTTTTTTATTTTTTACAGAAGCAATCTAAAATAATTCCATTTCAATTTCTTATGATTTCTGATAATAGTTTATTACCTTTCCCTTTTTAAATAAATGTTTTTGTTTATATGATTCACAAAATATCCAACAGTTTCCACCTATTTCAAAATACCACTCATAGTTGGATGGGAAACGTATATAAATTGTGAATATATAAAAACATTTTTTCGGGGCATCTTCGACTAGGTAGACTACTGTAATATCATCGACGAAGTTATTTCAAATTGTATATTCTTTCTACTATTTACGTTTGAAGTACAAAGCATCGAAAATAACTGTCTTACCTTATTTTATTTTTTTTTTGTTTGGGTTCCCCCAGGTCCCTCAGTGTTAGGCACCTCGTATATCTACCAGAGATTTGCTAATGCATCTTCCGGTGTATTTTGCATCTTCCAGTCTTGGATGGTCTGGGATGCATCTTAGGTATTTATCGAGCTTATTATTAAGCACATCTACGCTCACTCCTGATATGTTTCTTAGATGAGCTGGCAGCACATTAAATAGTCGCTGCATTATCGATGCTGGTGCGTAGTGGATTAATGTCCTGTGCGCCTTTCTTAGTTTACCTGGTATAGTTTTTGGCACTATTAATCTACCTCGGCTTGTTCTTTCTGATATTTTTAGCTCCATGATGTTTTCAGTAATTCCTTCTATTTGCTTCCATGCTTGTATTATCATGTATTATGGATGGAGGAAATTTTTTTTAATCAGTTATGTAAACATGCTCTTATTCTTAATTTTTCACTTATTAGAGTTTGATTATAAGCTTTCACACCTCCATCAATCATCCCACCAAAAAAAGAATCGAATATAATCAAAATTTATATTCAACGAGAAACTTTTAAGAAGTATGATCGTAGCTCTCGTGATATTATAAAGACTCAAACACCTCAATAATTACTGTAATGATATTTGGCAATAGTTAACTGGACTTTAGAAGACTCCCTAATATCCCTAAAGAAGGCTGTTGTCGTGAAATAATGATGACCACTTAGAAATCATGTTTTGATAGGATACACGAAGTTTCAGTTGCCAATTATATATCTGAATTATATGTTGACATATTTGTTCATCGAGAATAATATGGATTTTCAAAGTTTTCAAAATCCCTCTGAAAAGGAATTCAAACTCAAATAATAGGGCACTTTTGGAAGAGACATATACAAAATGATGTCATTTATTGTAACGTTAGTGAAATTCAATACAATATGATGTCATTCATTGTAACGTTAGTGAAATTCAATACAAAATGATGTCATTCATTGAAACGTTAGTGAAATACAATACAAAATGATGTCATTCATTGTAACGTTAGTGAAATTCAATACAAAATGATGTCATTCATTGTAACGTTAGTGAAATTCAATACAAAATGATGTCATTCATTGTAACGTTAGTGAAATTCAATACAAAATTATGTTATTCATTGTAACGTTAGCGAAATTCAATACAAAATGATGTCATTCATTGTAACGTTAGTGAAATTCAATACAAAATGATGTCATTCATTGTAACGTTAGTTAAATTCAATACAAAATGATGTCATTCATTGTAACGTTAGTGAAATTCAAAACATTAAGAGGAAAATGGGTTCCAACCAGTCACTACAAATATCCATTAGGAGGCTCATAACCTATGCCCATTTAGCAAAGTATTCGGCACATAATTATTGTCCGTGATTCTGAAAAGTGACCCTCCATTTTTATCCCATAAATTCATAATTTTCCTGATAATTATTGCTTTTAGGAAGTCGTTATTCACTATCATTAATAGAATTGTCCATGGTTTATGAATTTAAGCATGTATAATTCTGACAAATCAGTGCTGACTAATCTTTAACATCATTCATCAAATATTTCTATATACTTTACTTTTACATAATTTAATGATTTCTTATAAGTAAGTCATGATTATTAAAGACCATTTGGCATAGAAACAAGTGGGTCCAATAATAAAAGAGAACTGAATTAAAGTAAGGTTTAAAAACGGACAAAAATACCCCTCTAAAGTCTTCACGTTCATTAGCTGAGGAAATTGATTCAGACATACACAAAAGACATACATATGGATCAAGCCATACACACAAGCATATTTACACATTTATAAATATATACTTGCTTTTTTAACATAACGCATTACACATACACACACAAAAAAAAACATTCTCACATTCCTACTTCATGCTGCATCATGAATGAAATTTGCATTATTTTACGTGCATTAATGGTTTTCTTTAATGTTGAAATCCCAATTATCTTTTCCGTTGTCTCCAACGAAGACGATATTAGGAAGATTCCAATAAATGAAAAAAAAAGCTAATTGTAAATTGAATTAAAACAAAATTTTTGCTATAAAAAACCCTCCAGTTGCAGCTATTTATTACGAATAGTGTTTATTCATTTAGTGACGTTCCTAGGGCACTGAAACAATTACACTGCAATCTCTAATACATAATGATACCAAGGGTGAAGTACAGGAACTTAATATGAAGTAATTACTATCCCTGTTACATTAAGTAAGACCTTGGAAAGCGAAAAAAGATTCTTAGAAACAATCGTTATTTTAATTATCAGTTTCAATGGAAGAAAATATATTGTTATTCCACTCTGCTCAATAATAGCACATAATCTTCATGACGAACAAGAGTTTACAGTCAGGTGGAATAAAATTGTATATATTCCTAAAAATCGTTTTGCAAGTTGAACAACAATTAAAAGTTTAAAGTTTTACGTCAAATATACTCTTCGTGATCTATAAATTCTCAAAACCTATGAAAAAGGAAGTTTAATACACTGATTTTATATAGCAGGAAATGTTAATGAGTTCCAAAACAACAATTACAACTCCCCCCCCCCCAACCACCCATTAGGAGTCATAAATCATGATACGATAGCAGAATAAACAACGAAATATTCTTCACAATACAATTGACCGTAATCTCGAAAATTGCTCTTTTAACTTTCGACAAACAGATTGCTTCATGAATTTGATAGCATATGAGGTAACTAGATATATACTCTTTTCATTCCCTAATGACTTTTAATATTTGTTTTAGCAGGTGGAATGTGATACATTAGAGAAACCCATTAGTGAATGAATTTATGCATAAAATGTAAATAGTGTAATCTTAAAAGGTATTCAATCGTAAAATGTTGTTTTGGGAAAAATTAATGAGTCATCAACACATGAATAAAATATAGAGAAATATATCTAGAATCTATTACAGTGAAGTAAAGATACAAATTTTAGATTGCTCAAAAAAAAAACTATCACCGTTAGTCAAATGTCAGAAGAAAACAACTTAATACGAGAATATTTATATATATATATATATATATATATATATATATATATATATATATATATATATATATATATATATGCAAAAATATATATATATATATATATATATATATATATATATATGTATATATATATATATATACATATATGTATATATATACATATATGTATATATATACATACATAGATATATATATATACATATATATATATTCATATATATGTATATATGTGTATGTATATATATAACAATGTATATATATACATATATGTATATATATACATACATAGATATATATATATATATATACATATATATATATTCATATATATGTATATATATGTACATATATGTATATGTATATATATGTATATATATATGTGTATGTATGTATGTATGTATATATACAGTATATATATATATATATATATATATATATATATATATATATATATATATGTACATATATGTATATGTATATATATATATATATATATATATATATATATATATATATATATATATATATATATATATATATATATATACAGTATATGTACATATATGTATATGTATATATATATATATATATATATATATATATATATATATATATTTATTTATATATATAAATATATATATATATATATATATATATATATATATATATATATATTTATATATATAAATATATATATATATATATATATACATATATATATATATATATATATATATATATTTATATATATAAATAAATATATATATATATATATATATATATATATATATATATATACATAGAAATATAATATATGACTGCAAATACCTTAAAAACCTTAAGATTTACAAGAATAAGTGTCCTCATCGATAGAGGGAATGAAACAGCACCATGATTTTGCAGAGACAAATGATTTGTAACAGGAGGTTTGTTGTCGTCATGCTGACTATCTGTTACTCATCGATTGTTAATAATTTGTTTAGTTACTAAGGTAAGGGATTTACAACTTTATTAGTCCTGGTAATTCATCAGAATGTTTGACTAGAAACAAGGTCATTGGAACTTAGACAATACTTGGTACCAAGATTGTTAAGCTATGAAATTGTAAATCGGTATTCCTGGGTCTTAATACACATTCAAAGCTTTATTTGGTTATGGAATTATTAGGATAAATAGTTTTATAGCAGAGTTAATGACTACCTCTCTAATGTGTAAACTAAAATGCAACAGCTAGCCTTATCTAATCATTAGCTGTTTGATTATTAGAACTATATTTGGGTGTTTATTGGTTCATTACATGGTTGATTGTACGCCAGAAAAGATAGTGCATCGTTATTAATATTATTTGACATAAAGTGTCCGAAAACAATATCATCGAGTAATTGTGAACATCCCTGATGGTCCCATATCAATGGTAACATACTCTCCCTTGCTCTATTCAATTATTATCCCTGTAAAGGGATTATATACTGGTAACTTATGCCAACAACTTTATGAATTCAAGTGTTCAAGGGACTGAAAGTGTTGAATTATATTGTATATCCCCGAGAGTTTTGCCCTGTTCAGGGGAGAAATTCAATTTGTATAGTACACCTTCGCTCATACTAAATGCGCCCGCACGCGCACACACAAAAAATTAATCTTGTGTAATATCAATTTGTGAGTGAGCTTTCTCTTTTTCTCTCGACCACCACCTCCGTCAATAACATTAAATTCTACCAAAACAAAAGCATTCCTTTTTTTTTTGGTTTGTTCCTTTTCATCTTATTTTTTTGCAAGAATCCTCCCTTCATGATGCTTCGTTAGCTCTCCCTCTTTGTCGAGGTCCTTTAAAAAAAAAAAAAAAAAAAAAAAAAAAAAAAAAAAAAAAACTGTGTATGCTTATCAACACTATCTCTATTTTAATTCATAAAGAAATAATCTGTTTCCTTATCATCCCACGTATTCCGCGTATTTCCCTTTCCTGGCTATCTTTTGCTTCAAAACATCAGCTAGTACCTAAACAGCATCGACTTGATTTTTTTATTTAATATAGATATTTACCTAAGTTGTCATTTGTATAAATTAAGACACATAAATAGAGCTATTGGTACTTTTTAAATACCATGTTAGCTTTCGTTTGGATAAGACATTAAAAAAGAAAGAGATTGTTAACCTTTGCTTCAAAACATCAGCTAGTACGTAAAAGTGTCGACTTAATTGTTTTTATTTAATATAGATATTTATCTAAGTTGTCATTTGTATAAATTAGGACACATAAATCGAGCTATTGGTACTTTTTAAATACCACGTTAGTTTTCGTTTTGATAAGACAATAAAAAAGAAAGAGATTAAATAGTATTTTGTCTGTTGGGTGTTTGAAAATCAAATTACAAATTCTTCTCACAGTCAGATTTCCAAAAAGGCGACCTCCCATCACCCCAAACCCCACACGAAACCAGAGCTAACCAACTCTAAAGAGACTGCTGGAAAGTTACAATGAAGTAAACAGTGACAGTGATTTGCATTCTAATTTATTTGGACCTGTCCATGGAAGTACTTCCTGAACAGAAATTGAAAAAAAAGAACTTGTTGAATTTCAGATTGTATAAAATGTACATTAGTGAATAAATACAGCAAAATGTATCAAAACTAGGCGTAATGTAACAAAAAACATGAGACCATCTATTCGCCACCATGGATTTTGGTTATGTAGACCTTAACAAAGAAATATTTTCCTGTTTTTTTTTTTTTTTTTTTTTTTTTTTTTGCACTTCTTAAAACTGTAAATCGAGTATTTCTGTATCTAAATATACATTCAATGCTTTATTTGGTTATGGAATTATTAGGATAAATAGTTTTATAGCAGAGTTAATGATTACCTCTCTAATTTGTAAACTTAAATGCAACAGCTAGCCTTATTCTAATTATTACCCGTTTGATTATAAGTACTATATTTGGGTGTTTATTGGTTCATTACATGGTTGATTGTACGCCAGAAAAGACAGTGCATCGTTATTAATATTATTTGATATAAAGTGTCCGAAAACAATATCATCGAGTAATTGTGAACCTCCCTGATGGTCCTATATCAATGGTAATATACTCTTCTTTGCTCTATTCAATTATTATGTTTTTAAAGGGATTATATACTGGTAACTTATGCCAACCACTTTGTGAATATAAATTCAAAATTTTTACCCCCCACCTTGAGTAAATAACATATGGCCGTTTCAATGTATGAGTCTGAGCCTTTATATATCCATCTTCATGCGAGGCAAATATTATATTCTTATATGCTAGTAATTTAATTCTTAAAATATGAAATTTAACCATGAGTATTTTGGAAACTCCAAATCTTCAGCCCATGATATCATAAAATGTATTTTATTTTAAGTTAATTCCTGGTTGGTATAAAATTGCACGAGACATCCGAAAGATTGAAGACATTAAGGCTTTCAAGAGGAAACTGAAGACTTTCTTATTCCGTGTGTCGTTTGAGAGACGATTTAACAGTAAATGAGCAATACGTGATATGAAATGGTGAATACTCTAAACGAACAAGATAAAACGACAGTGGAGGTCCTGTAGAGAGTGGGGTTCCTGTGCTGTATGGGACCGGAAAAGTAGCCATCAAAGTAAGTAAGTAAAGACAGTATCTAGTCTTAATATTTTTAACCCAGAAATCCAAAAACCCGTTTGTAACTGACCTAAAGTTTATTAACTTAGAATGTGTCAAATAATTTACCCTAATTCTATCAACCCCTTGCTCACGAAATTTTCCCATCTTCCAGATCTTCCTTTTCAATTTCCCAGTCTCCGATTGTGAAACTTCCTGGAACATCTTTTTCTAAATAGATGACAATTGGGCAAGTAACCAAACGCCTCTATTTATTTATCCTCTTGCCCACACTATACAAGCAAATCATGCAAATGAAAATGTATGGCTTAGCCAAAAGAACGAGATAAAAGTTGAGAGACTGAGGAAAAACAGAAACATGAAAAGAATTACGACGATTGGCTCCAGCCTGAAAGAAACAACCTCTCAATTATGAAATCCTGTGATTTTCTCAGAATATATATGGAAAAGTTACTTTACACTGTTAAATAAAAACGTAATTTTAATCGGAATTTCTCCGCAAAAATATACTGTTCTCAGCCGTATTTCAGTAATATCCAGGCGATCGTAATTTTACCTTGATTTGTTATTATATTTTACCGGTTGGTGACCATAATATCACTCCTTAACGTCAATATATGCCGGGCAACATTTATTCCAAGATTTTAACCGTTTTTACTGCAATTTTTTACCGGCGTACCGGATGTCACAAGACAGCACAGTAACAAAATTCCTTCCTTTGTATTATAGATCTTTATACACTTTTATTACAAACCATAATAAACAGAGGAGCAAGACTGATAAAAGGTGTCCCACCTAGAGAAAGGATCACACCTATACTAATCAATTTACACTGGCTGCCGATTAAAGCGAGAATTGAATTTAAAATATGTACAATAACCCACCAAGTTATCAGAACCGGTCGTCCAAAATACTTGAGAGAATTGCTACATATTGCGCAGCCAACAAATCGTGTCGACAAGTAAAGAATTTAGGAAGCCTTAGGTAAAGAAATGTTCAACCAAACTATTATAAACATATAAAAATCTGCTGCTGCTTTTGGTTGTTTTTTAGCGACCGATTCCAATTAGTAACTACCACCTAACATTGTCCTTTCTTCGGTGCTTCATAATTATTTCGTTCAATCTAAGTCTTTACCGTTCATATGGTTAAATCCTTCAATCATCATTAATGTTCAAAGCCTGAATAAAAAAACTTTGTTGTTTGCTATTCGCTCAGGAGTTTATTTCTTCAATTATTATTTCGACCTGAAATGGGAAAGGGAGAGTTAACCATTTACCCGGGTTTAATCGTATTAAATAAGAATCTTTAGTAGTCTATTTCTTCCTTTTTTCCTTTTATCTGAATCCTTCCTTTCATAAATGAAAACAAAATACAATTCCGGGATACTGCCAACATATTGGGTATTCAAAGTTTTTATTTCGGTTTCATGAAAAAGTGTAAATTCTAAAAGTTAAGTTCCGCTTGAAGAACATGAAAATTCTATTTGTTTGATTCCATTCTGCTTCTCAGTCATCTGACCTTTATTTTTGAAATTGGTTGGTGGCTATTCTCTTTTTGGGACCTTTTATTTCTTTTTCTTTTTTAACAGCCATGGCAGCATGAATAAGACAGCCAACCACGCCAGTTAGACCCACCACGGATTTGTGTTGACTGGGGTATCATTCAATTAATTCTTCACATGTATGAAAATATATGATTTGAATAGAAAAAAATAGCCAGGCTTTCTAAATCCATTATGAATTCATTCCCAATCAAAACTACTTTTCAGTATTTGTATACAGTAAATGTTTTCATATATATAAATCAATGGTTATTTGTTTTATCCTTTCAGGATCCTTTAAGTTTAATTTAGATGGGAAATTACTCGAAGAATTTTATCAGTTGTTTTAGATTATCATGTCATTAATTTACAAATCTGACAATAATTTAATTATATTTCACAATATGACATTTGAAAACTTGACTCATAAAAAAATACTATTTGTTTGACTCATTTTATCATTTACAATCTTTTTGTTGTATTCTACATATATCTTGAACTGAATCGTGACTAAACAATGCAAGATACTCTCTCTCTCTCTCTCTCTCTCTCTCTCTCTCTCTCTCTCTCTCTCTCTCTCTCTCTCTCTCTCTCTCTCTCTCTCATATCAAGTGTCCACGTCTTTATTTGCTTTCGTGGACTTCCTTTCGGCTCGGGACTCGAGGCTCCTTTCATCTCGCAACACGAAGATAAATCTTCTCATTCTCCTGACCTCTTGTTACCAGCTTCCTTTAAGGGGGAAGAACTCCAAGTGATATCGCCAAGGGGCATCAATAAACCTCCCCACCAGTCCACTCCAGTACCTCTGCCGTCCAATATATATTGCTCTGAAGTCGATCTCCTCTGCCGAATTTACTGAGGTGGGCGCCGGCACTGGTGTGTCCGATTGCCAGAGAGGAAATAATCAAAGAACGTTTACTGTGTCGTCTTCTTTTTCTTTCTCTGGAAATCTTTATATTAGTCCGTGCTACGCGTTCTCCGTTAGTTATATAGAATGTATCACAGTGAGCGTACGTTTAAGGTTAACACAGATTCCAATATTGTCGCATCGCGATCAATCAATCATGTAGCGTGTCATTACGTAAAACAGCTGGAACAATCATGTGCAATCATTCGGCACAGATTGATTATTCCATCAAACAAGCTGACAACGAGCAAATTTCCTCTGTGCATTTAAATTATTTCATGTTTCTGTCTTCGATGGTTGACAAGGTTATTAATTCTCCTCTTTTCCATAACATTCGCATGATCTATTACTTCATTTTCAATCTACTACTAATTGGATTCTGCCAGTCAGTACACGTTGCGATTTGCATGTGAATATTACATGAACTTGAACAGCGGGGTTAACAACACAATGAAATGAAGTCGATTGCAAACACTCGAACTCCCGACCCATACTTCCCTTCCGCATGGGGCATTCTCGGCTCCCTTCTCCCTTCATCGCTCCGTTTATCATCATCAACGCCTGTTACCCCTTTCCCCTTCCATCCCTATCATTGGGTTTCTATCCCCTCACTCTGTTTGGCGAAAAGTGGTGCAAGCTTTGGAAATGAGGTGAAAAATGGCTTTCGTTTTTAATAAGCCAACCTGTCAATGAACTAAACTGCCAAAAGGGGGATGGGGGAGTGTTTATACAGAGAAATATTGTTACGGTAATCATCAGAGGGAAATGGGCGCTCATTTGTTTTCGCTAACTGGTAGGGGGTAAAAATCCACCAGCCAAAATGTTGCAAATACACTGTCACTGTTGAGTACCTCTCTGCTGTCCATTGAACTTCATTCCTTTATCTAGCATTAGGAAATGGAGTGAAATGTATTGCGTTTGGATTTTTTAACAATATGCATTGCTATCTCAGAGATTAACGAACTATAGATCACTTTTTTAGTAAAGTAATTCAATACGAATATATATAAAGTACACAGCTCTCTCACTAGGGACATATTTCTCTACTAGTGAAGATTATTTTCTTCAAATATTGTTCCTTTTAAAAATTGGATCGTATCCGTCTTGAAGAGTCCAAGGAGATGAATTCTCAAGATGCATTAATTGTTTGAATTATGTGATGGAAAATAAAAAAAAAACAAATCTTGAAAATTGAAAGAAACGAGTTATAATGAAGAACATTCTGCTGTTGTAATTTAATAAATAAACCGATGGGAGAAGTACTAGGCATTATTTTCTTTAATTAAAAATGAAATGGAAATTAGTTTAAAAAATTTAGGTATGGATGGAAACTTTTGATAAGGTAAAATAATAGAGTATCTAAAGACAAGATGAAAAAACACTGGTCAAACGTGGCGACCATTGCACATTTAATCTTTAACATTTCAGAGCATTACTGTGCTTGGAGATCTAGGTGGATGCCTAAAGATGTGTTATATACACACGCAAAAGCAAACACGCTTATATGCATAAGTAATACACAAAAACTTATAGACACACTCACGCGCGCACACACTGAGTAAGATTATCTGTAAATACATCCATGTGTTACCAATGAGTTATCGAGATTTTCTATTGTAAATCTTCTAATCTATATCTTAATAGTTGTAAAAATATTTTTGTTACCCGTTGGCGTTACTTGCATTTGCTATTATTTGACCAATTTCCTTAGCTATTTATGCGCCATTTGAATTTCTTATGTCTAGCGATCTTCCAGTTGTTCCATAGAGAATAATCCTCCCTTATATAATAAAGAGCATATGTGTGGCTGTGTATACAATATATATATATATATATATATATATATATATATATATATATATATATATATATATATATATATATGTATGTATATATCTATACATGCATATATATATATATGTGTGTATAAACATATTTCTTTCCAGCCACGCTGAATGGTAGGGGGAGAGGGAGTAGTTATAGCCTGGCGAGAGGGATTACTCCGAGAGGTACACTCGAAAATCACAATCTCCCTCAAGTTGTCGAGCTAGCGGGTTATAGTTAGGAAA
>NC_090750.1:67747997-67765497 GCF_036898095.1 Palaemon carinicauda | reverse complement strand
ATAATATTTGAATAGACAAAGCAGAAATGGAGAATAGAAAATTAATAAGAGTAAAACTAAGATAATGTTCAATGAAAATACATAGAGACAACAAATAAGTTATGGACGAGCCCCTACAGATTGTTAATGAATATACATACTTAGGACAGTCAGTGTTTTCCTAGGACATAAGACCGAAGTTAAAAGAAGGATAAGCGGTGGATAGAGAATTTTTGGTCAACAAAATGACATTTTGATATGCTAAATGCTACTTAAAAAAAGAGGAGTTTAATGAAATGGTAATAGCAGTTTTGAATCCTTACTAAAGCCTAGAACTTAAGCTATGGAAAGAATAATTATGGAAATATCACTAAGAGAGAAAAAAGGGCAACATTATAAGACCATATACGAAAAAGAAATGGACTAGGGCAAGGCATATAATAAGAATAACAGATAATAGATGGACATTAAGAATAAGAGAATGGATCCTTAGAGATTGCCGATGAAGCAGGTACGGAAAAATAGACAATGGATTAACAAACTAAAAAACTTTGCGGTTGTGGATTAGCATAGAAAGACCACAAACAGACGCCAGTCGAATGATACTTCTGAGGATATATAAATATCATATATAGTAACACATATAATATATATATGATATATAAATATATATATATATATATATATATATATATATGTGTGTGTGTGTGTGTGTGTGTGTGTGTGTGAGTGTGTTTATGTAACTGTGTGTATACAGGGAACGTGGTTGAAAGTTCTCTTATAAACTCCGTTACGTTAACTATATTTCAATCCCATTAAGATTTTACCCATAGTCTCTGCGTGTACTAAATTGCAAACTTCCATCTTTGATTATTGTGTTTCTCTCCAGATTCCTTCTGTTTAAATTTATAGCCGGCATGTAATGAAGAAACCCTGTCATATCAAGACATATCTTGGATGACCAAAGTTCCTGCAGCTTTAACAATGACCAGTTTATGAAGCTAAGATGATTATCATAATACTGTCACGATAGATAAAAATACCGAGTTTATCAAATTTTGGATACCTAGAGGATTAGTTATTTCTGAATATGGTTCATCATTGTCATTGGTATTAGGACGTTACACAGATAGGCTAACGTCCATAAATGTTTTCAACAACATTACATCTCCTTCAGTACATGCCTGAACCCTTGAGTTTTAAAGATGATAAATCTTCTCAAAACAGATTACCTATAACCACAAATATACTAAAGTGTTTACTTCCTAAGGAATGGAAATGTGAACATCTGTGAAGTATATAAAAAAAAAGTATTTATCAAAGGAAAAAAAAAGTTTATGATGCAGTTATCCCGAGAACCAGGGGTAAATTCGGACCATTTTCTAATTCCAAAACGATATAAGATATACCTACAGAAAGTGTGGAAAGATACAAATCACAATGTTATTATCCTAAAGGACATAGAATTTACAATGACAATAAACCCACCACCCCATCATTTCACGTTAACTATAACGTGACTTGCTCCAGTGTTTAAAACTAGTTATATTAACAAAAACTATGATCTGAATTTCTAAAAACTCTCAGTTACTTCGCGACAGTCGTCATTTGCAGAAGCCATAGCACATTAAGGTGGCTTCAAGACGTTGCGAATTGGCAAAGAGGCATTTCAACCAAACCTTGTAACCAGTGACTTTAAATGGCCTTCAGATATCCTAATGAACTCTAAAGAGACTTAGAAAATAGTTGAGCCTCATAATATAAACGCTTATGGAGACTATGTCAAAAAATAAATAAACTTTCTTACCTATAGTCCATTTCTTTTAGCGATGCATATTTGCACCGACTCGCAGCGGTGCCCTTTTAGCTCGGAAAAGTTTCCGGATCGCTGATTGGTTGGACAAGACAATTCTAACCAATCAGCGATCAGGAAACTTTTCCGAGCTAAAAGGGCACCGCCGCGAGTCGGTGCAAATATGCATCGCTAAAAGAAATGGACTACTGTATAGTTACGCCTGAGGACTAAACTCTTTTGACTCAGCCTGGCGCATGACCTGACAAATCCATAAATACTGTATACATACCTCAAGTATTAGGTTCATTGCTAGAAACTAGGCAGTCGCCCAACGGTTGGATCTACTATGAATGGTTAGCGAAGATGATTTTGGTTAAAGAAAATGGTATTTGACCAACAACCTGTCTAAAATTTTCTGAGTACCGTAAAGGTATAATTGGTCACACCTCCTGTAAAATTTAAAAAGGAATATTATCATAATTATTGGTATCTATCAACTAGTACACAGACACACACACACACACATATATATATATATATATATATATGTATGTATGTGTGTGTGTATACTGTATATATAAATATTTATATCTATATATATATATATATATATATATATATATATATATATGCGTGTATGCGTGTGTATGCGTAAGTGTGTGCGTGACTGTTTGAGTGTGATTGCGTTGAGTGCGTGTATGTGCGTTCTTTATAGAGATACGCACATGTCAGTGGGCAGCAAACACTTTTGCTTTAGCCTTTTTCCCTTCAATGGAGCATCATACATTGGAACGTCAGTTGCAGCAACAGCATCATTTAATACAGAATAATCGCGGCTCCCGCGGTCTCATCGGCCGGTCTTTTCTTTGTAGCAAACTGAGCGCGTAATTAACCCACAAAACCTCTAGTCTATCAGATAAAGAGAGGCAATTGGGGACCTGGACTAAAACCTTTCAGACTACCTGTCAATTTTTCGGCTGAGATTGGATGGGGAATAAGGACGAGAGGGGAGAAGAAGAGGGGTGGGAAGAAGGATTGCACAGGAGGAGGAGGAGGAGGAGGAGAGATGAAGAGTGGACGCGATAAGGAAGGGGACAAGAATTTGATCGGAGGTGGAGTGGATGGAGGTCACAGGGAGAAATATTCTCTCTCTCTCTCCCAGATCTGGAGGGATAAATAAGTCTAGGAAAAAGAAAGTGGAGAGAGAGAGAGAGAGAGAGAGAGAGAGAGAGAGAGAGAGAGAGAGAGAGAGAGAGAGAGAGAGAGAGAGAGAGAGAGAGAAAGTTAATATCAAGGGAACGGCGTCTGTCTGATCTCAGTTGCAATCATGTACCTTGCGTGTAGTTCCCGAAATTTTAATCTATCATAAATGTAGCTTTGGAGATCCTAAGTGACTAGTAGCATGATTTGTGGCGTTTATGTCTAGGAGCTTTTACGTCTAATCTTTTTTTTTCTGCTCTACTCGCTATAAGAGAGAGAGAGAGAGAGAGAGAGAGAGAGAGAGAGAGAGAGAGAGAGAGAGAGAGAGAGTTGAAACATGATAAGAAGTGGATTGGGAAGGATGCAAAAGGATAAGAAATGAATGGGATAAAACAGAAAATAACGTTTGACTGGCAAGCTTGGTTATCTATGTATCTCCGGGGGAAGAAATCCATAAGAATAAAATAGATATGAAAGTCATGTTAATAACAAAGATCAAAATAACAGAAGAGCAACAACCATTTTGAAAAGGGCGGGTGGGAAAGTGGGACCTGTAAGCGATTGGCGAGGAAAGGGGAAAAATCCCCGAATATGAAGCAAGGGTGCAAGAGAAGAGGGAAGCCGAGAGAGAGAGAGAGAGAGAGAGAGAGAGAGAGAGAGAGAGAGAGAGAGAGAGAGAGAGAGAGAGAGAGAGAGAGGGGCAGGGGAGCGGGGATAGAGAGTCCAACAAAGATCAAAAGCAAGTCCGTTTGGCCAACGATTTCGAAAATTATTTCCAGGCTGTGATGGAGCGGAAGTCTCATTACAAAACTTGCCGGTTGGCGGGGGGGTTGGGGAAGGGGGAAAGGGGAGGAAAGGGGAGGTGGCCTTAGGAAGACCAGCCATTGTAGAGGGGGAAGAAGAGTTAGATTAGGATTGGCAGTGAGGGGAGAGGGACACAGCAAGCAACAGTAAAAAATACGGCCAACTTTTTAAGCTATAGAAATCCTTGCTTCATTTTAACACAGAAAGGAAATTCATTGCTCACCCAGTGAGAGAGAGAGAGAGAGAGAGGAGAGAGAGAGAGAGAGAGAGAGAGAGAGAGAGAGAGAGAGATCACCGAGATTGGCTATCTTACTTCATTTCCCTGATTTTTCCTTTCGAGATTAGACATCAATCAGCGGATGCAAAGGATGTAGATAATTTAAAATCATAAACTCTGTGTTTGCAGACTGTTCCATTAATGCATGAAATGCGACCTCTGGAATTGATTTCCGGTAGAACGGTGATTAAGTTTACTCAAAAAATAACCGGGCACATTACGCACGTAAGTGCGGGCGCGCGAGAGCTCAGGAGGGTTCAATTTTCCTTTTCGAATTCAATGAAAAGGTTTCCGCCTGATACGGCCGTTAAACTCGAAGTTAATCCTAATCCACCTCCAGTCTGGAAATGGTAATTTTCGTTCTTTCTCATCATGAGAATTTTCCTTCGCTTTAATTTATTTTCGAGTTATGGTTGACCGTATCCAAATTCTTTTTTTCAATTTACTTTTTTAAATCATAAGCTTTAATTTTTTTTTCTCATACAAGTTAATATGCTAGTTTTCAGTGTATTACGTGCGTCACTCTCTAAAATATCAATATTGCAAAGCTCTGACTTTACTTTTTGAAACAGCCTTTTTTTTCTTATATTAAGTCTCTATATAAATCTGAAATTGACTCTATTCTATAGCGCACATGACATGATTAAGAACCGCCAGCATGCAATACGTGTAATTCACATATAAAAGATAATAGAGCGAACCCAATAACATAAATAATATGTATTTCTTTTTAACATTTAATATCAAGCACCTGCATTATTCTGAGTATAAATTAAACAATAAGAACCTCCATTATTCAGCTACAGAAGCATGGTGTTTCTCGAATCAAACCATAGACAATCCCTTACTGAACCATTGTTACGAAGTAACCTATTTTCTATTGAATCAAATTATCTAACTGCCTGCTGTTCCAGCCAACCTCCCTCCATTAACATTCGGCTCTGCGTAGCCTAATTATGAATATGCTTGGTTTTCGGTAATAATAATAATAATAATAATAATAATAATAATAATAATAATAATAATAATAACAATATAAGTAGCATTTATTTTATAATTGAGCTTTTCAGTGGCTCTAATTTGCTTATTTTTAGCAATAGTACATTCCACTAGTTTCTGTGCTATGTTTGACATCAGGGATGTGAGCAAAATGCAATGAAAATCAGGACAGTTCTTCGTCAGGAAAAGTCGACTGCTATACATTTCAAGATGAAGCTGTGCTACTCCTCTTATCTTCAGACTAGACCTGAAGTAATGAAGGCTGGTTGGCTCTATTTCTATCGCTGGAGCTGGTTCATCAAGTTAAGCGCTGATTTTCAAGGGGTCTTAACGAGCAGAGTACATATTGAGTCTGAGACGGAGATGTTCTCCCTATGGCTAATGCACTTTCTGGAAAGGGGTTCGACTCAGTGAGGTTACTTCTCCGCCCACGGTTGTCACAGTTGGATGGATTCTGAATCATACTAAAATCAGGTGGGTATTCCAATGCAGTGCTCGGATTTACTGGGGGGTTGTCTGGGCAGAGTTCATGGTCAAGAAAGCTGTTCTGTCACTTTGATCCTAAATTCTGAAAGTTCCGTGCTCCAGATGACTGACTTAGGCCCTCACTTGGAAATTCTCAGTTACACGCAGACTGCTGGGTCGCTGATTGGTGGAGTCTTCAACAGCACTGATTGGTGGTCTTCAACAGTGCTATTAGGTTGTTGTGCATTACTCCTACAGAAGGAATGGAGGAAGAGAATCTCATGGATCATGTTGAGATTAGGTTTTTGATGCTGGATAAGTAGGGCCTCTAGGGTCCTCAGCCTTTTGCCGTCCAGAGCATTGCTAATAATATGGATATTATTATTGAGCACTTGAAAATAGTGCCCTTTAATGGTACTTTGTTGTATGGGGCAGGACAACTTTTTGGAGAATAACATAATCGTCATTAGAATGTAACCGCCGGGACATCCACGGACTATGCATTGGTAGGAATAGATGACGTTGGACCTCTTCATAAAGTCCTGAACAGGAGGGGCTTGATTGCTCTGTATAATAAAAGATCTTGTCCACGCTGACTGGTAGTGACTTATAAAATTGATCTCAGCCTTTTCTTTGACAGTGGTGATGTGATTCTTTACCATGTCTTTGATGGCCCCGTCTCACCGGTAATGGTGATTCATGATACCTTTGAAGTAAAGATTAATTCTAAAAGTAGTTTTCTAGCAGATGGATTCAGTTTCAAGCCAGTTTTCTATGACACATTTCACCTCTCAGTTGACTTGCTGTAAGAATACTACACAACATAATAGCACCGATGAAGACTTCACCGAACACCAATCCATCAGCGTCCCTGTGACTGAGTCTCTCCCAGCGAGGGCCTCAGCCAATCAGCAGGCAGTACGGAACTTTCAGAATTCGGAAACTGGGTGGCAGAACAGCTTGCCTGACCACTAGTTTCACTCAGGCAGTGCCCCAACTAATCTGAGCACTGCACTGGAAGATTTACTTGAACTTTCTCAGGTCCAGAATTCTTCCAACCTTGACGTGAGCGAAGCAGTAGCCTAACTGAGATGGACCCCTAACCTGATATGTACTCAACCCGCGAGGGCAAATGAAAATTCACCATCCGACTTGATGAACAAGCTCCACTGGTATAAATAAACTTAGCCAGCTGGCATCAATTAGATCTAGTCTGGAGATGAGACGAATAACAAAGCTTTTTCCTGAAACACATTGCAGTCGACTTTTCCTGCCCAAGAATTCTCCTAATGTTTATTGTAATTTTACAATAAAATTTAAAAAATTCTTTCTATGCAATTTGCTCCCATCCCTGTTGTCTAACATAACACAGCTACTGGCGAATATACAGTAATGCTGAGAAGAAGCAAATTACAGCAATAGAGGTCAATTACTAGATAATCATGCAGATACTGTATATCATTATTATTATTATTATTATTATTATTATTATTATTATTGCCTAGTGAGGAAAGGAAATAAATACAGTACTAGGGAAGTAATAAACAATTGGTATACAAATACTTGTATATGTGTTTATGTGGTTCCGCTTATACATAAAATATGAAAGGTATAACAACCGGATAACCCATCTTTGGAGTACAATTTGTCAAAATGTGCTCATGTAGCTGAGTGGAGCAGCACTTGTATTGTGTTTGTTAGGTCTCTGGATCGTTCCTGGCCTACTGCTAACCAATTTACCCAGCTGTAAATTGGTATCACCATCTACTGTACTGGGGTCATGGTAATGGCGTGGGCCTTGCAACTTCAATTCTTAAGTCTTTGTAAGCAGCCACAAAGCTATAACTTAATTGCGTCATGTCCTGAACTCAAAGGAGATAAAAGGCGATTAAAAACTATTGGTTATGAATATTCTTTAACTAGCAGCAGTTGGGGATTCAGCATTATGAAGCTTCATCTGTGGTGGATAATGTGGGAGGGTGGGCTGTGGCACCCTAGCTATACCAGCTGAACTCGGTTGAGTCCCTTGTTAGGCTGGGAGGAACGTAGAGAGGAGAGGTCCCCTTTTTTGTTTTTGTTTCATTTGTTGATGTCGGCTATCCCCCAAAATTGGGGGAAGTGCCTTGGTATATGTATGTATGTATGTATTATTTTATTATCTCTCTCCATCATTGGTAATGGTTTTCATTCCAGAAAGAATAATCACCGTTTGAAAGCTGACCAAGTTCTTAGAATAGTTTTGAAGATATCTAAGATTGAAGTAATCCACTAAAGAAGATTTTGCTAGTGATATAAATTTCAAATAGGTAAAGAACATCTTTTTGTAAAAGGAACTCCAGACCACTTTGAATCCCGCTACATTTTTCACCTAACTTTTCTTTATAGCGTTTCCTCTCATAAAACCTGAAAGCTATTTCCCTGGGCCTTTATCCTTTGTACTAATCGTCTCTCGTGACAGAGGTCGAAGGTAATAGTGATTCAATTAGCAAGAAAACCCTTTGAAAAAGAGACTATTTTTACATGGAGAACTAATTGGAAATTGTGAATGGCTCATAGAACACAATGATTTTAACATTCTTTCCCATCCCAAAAATAAACATTGCCTCTTGTTTTTGGAGTTCTTGCCTGCAAAGCAATTATCCAAGCCCTTATACTCCTCGACAACCTTTGTTCTATTTCAAATAGCTTAAAAGCAAAACTTGCTTTGTAGCCATCAACACTCAATATATTGTTTTTTCCTTGTCGTCAAACAATACTTTCATGTACAAAAGTCCTGTTTTCATTTATTCTTGTTTTTTCTTCGCTCTCATTTTTCAGATTTCATACAATATATATTATTCCCAGTTTCATCAAGTCTTTATCGTTTGAACAATTTTCAGATTTTAGTAATTAAAGCAAATTTCGCTTACATGCTTTATGCCTTTAGATTATTGTGTTATCATGTTGATGGTATTGGAAACATATCCCAATATTCATACGAATTTTAATTCAACTTTTCATATTTCTTTTGGAAAAGAATTATAATATCAGAATCGTGCATTTATTTGGACGGAAGGAAAATTAATTGAGGCAATCGCCTTCACGTGCTCTCTTTATTTATGTACTGCACATAAACTATAAACTGTTCCTAATTTTCGTGAAATTTGCAATATAATTTATATGAAGCGAATGGATAAATTGAACAGCCTTTTATTTGCGGTAATGAGTTCCATTGTTCGGATATTTGAAAGGGTCAATGTTTTTTTATATCTGTTATTAACATGATCAAAAAGTCAAAATGTTATTTTTTTACAATAGGAATATTTGATGCAAGGGCGTCATGCTGAACCATACTTTAGTATGCATTGTATAAATGTTTAATTGCATCTTAGCTTTTAGCATTCAGAGTTTATCGGAATTGTTAGAGATCAAGTAACTCAAGGTGAAAGATGTACACGTATGAACACACACACATCTTTATACATCGTACATACATACATACACTTACAAACATAAATGTATGTATATAAAATATATATATATATATATATATATATATATATATATATATATATATATATATATATATATATATATATACAAATGCATATAGATGCCTTTGTATAAGTAATTACATGCATCCCTTATCTGAAATAAAAGATAATCCACTATTGTCTGAAATATACGATTAATCATGAAAACAAAAATTAAAAACTGGAAAAAGTAATTATGATCTGTCATATTTGGTAAATTAGGAAATACAAAATATATCTGGAACCTACACTGGAGTTATGGAAAATATAGAATACAGCTTTGTTCCGTTTTTTAAAACAAGGAGAACTGCCAAGGATAAAATGTAATTAAACATAATTATCTATAAGTGGAAAGAAGCGACAATTCGGGATAATTTCAGTGGGGATTGACAAACTCTAATTAGTAATTATCATTAGATAACTAAAATTTAAACACGAGATTGTTATAACTGAAAGCATTTCGTTGACAATCACTTTGATTCAAACAGAATTTCTTAGAATAAAATCATTGTAGATTGAACAATTTTGGGAGAAACTTTCTCTGCAGATGAAATCAATAAAATACTACTGTGGTAAAACCTAATACTGAAGAGATAGAGATTAAAGAGAACAAAAGGGTACAAGGAATTTCAGATCATTTCAATCTTTAAATCGTATTTTACAAAACCGTACTCATGAAATTGCTTGTAAGCTGAAATTTATTTGTATCATAGTTTTATGAAACATGCAAAAGTCACAGTAGTAAAGGAAATTAACCTAATGCCGAAGAGATAAAGATTAAAGAGAACAAAAGGGTACAAGGAATTTCAGATAATTTCAATCTTTAAATTGAATATTACAAAAACTTAATCATGAAATTGCTTGCGAGCTGAAATTTATTTGTATCATAGTTTTTTGAAACATGCAAAAGTCACAGTAGTAAACGAAATTAACCTAATGCCGAAGAGATAAAGATTAAAGAGAACAAAAGAGTACAAGGAATTTCAGATAATTTCAATCTTTAAATTGAATATTGCAAAAACTTAATCATGAAATTGCTTGCAAGCTGAAATTTATTTGTATCATAGTTTTTTGAAACATGCAAAAGTTACAGTAGTAAAGGAAATTAAGAATGCAGTAGTATCAGATGAGCAAGTTATATGAATGAGTTTTATCGAAGATGGCATATAAATCTGGAGTTGCCCAAAGGAAGATTCGATAAACAATTACGTTGTAGCTTTACGTATTTCATATATGTATTTTTTTCAGTTACTTTGTCCCCCTTGGTATATCTTATAACTCATATGTGTCACCTCCGGTATTTGGTGGGGTTGAAATTGATGCTACCGTTCGTTTAACTAATGTGTCGATATATCAGTGTCACCCGAATTGACACCCATACACCTGTGAAGAGAAAAAAAAGGGGGAATAGTACTTCCCTGCCACAGTTGTTTCTAAGATTTCTTTTCGCAATATCATCATGTATTCTAAATCAGAGGGATATTAAACTTGAATGTTAGGATTTTTTTTTTTTTTAAACCGTTATAATAGTAAATGTCGATTAGAAATCTCAAGAATTAGGGACATATCATACTAATGTATTCTTAGTTGAATTTTCGTTTTTTTTTTTTTTTTTTTTTTTTTTTTTTCTTTTTTTTTTTTTTTTTTTTTTTTTTTTGCTATTATTCAGTTACCTCTAATATAATGAAAAATAATATGAATCAGTCTGGAAACTTAGTAAATGTAAATTATTGTCACAGTAATTAGTAAAGTTATTTAGGGAAAAAAAAAAACAATCCAGATCTCTAATTAAATTCGTGTTCTCCCAAGCGACGTTTTATTGTGTGCTTTGCATACAAATTAGATTTTAATTAGCTTCTTTTGGATATCGAATTGTAATTATATGCTTAGCGATACACCTAATTATGCAAATTGTCGGTTATAGAGTATTTCAGCGCAATTTTATCTCATAGAGCCAGTAAATCTCTTGCTTATTGCTTTTCGGCAACACAAGTAAACAGAAGCCAGGGAGGACTTCAGAGATTTTTGGAAATTAATGTTGAAACAAATGTTATTGTCTGACTTACCAATATTTATTCCTTGTCAGAAGCCATTTAGTGCGATACTTATTATTTTTAGGATTTATATATCATTTTTTTAGGATTTATACATTAGTGTTTATATTTCGCAATATATTAAATAGTATTTTGATAGATATTTATTCCTTGTCAGAAGCCATTTAGTGCGATACTTATATGTTTTTTAGGATTTATATATCATTTTTTTAGGATTTATACATTGGTGTTTATATTTCGCAATATATTAAATAGTACTTTGATAGAAAAGATTTGCAAAAGATCTTGCCAATAATGGAGGAGTTAGCGAACATCTAATTGACAACTATTGATGTATATTATTATTATTATTATTATTACTATCCAAGCTACAACCCTAGTTGGAAAAGCAAGATGCTATAAGCCCAGGGGCTCCAACAGGGAAAAATAGCCCAGTGAGGAAAGGAAATAAGGAAATAAATAAATGAAGAGAACAAATTAACAATAAATCATTCTAAAAATAAGTAACAACGTCAAAACAGACAGTCACGTGTGCAGTCCTAAGTTCTGCAAGTTGTGTGTTTGGTAGAGGGCGCCACTTGAAGTACCCCCAAATGATTTAAATGACATTTTAACCTACATCAGACAAACCATTGCCAAATGATATAGTAACTTAGAATAGCAAGTCTCAAGTACTGTAGTTTAGTTGGTTGCAAAACCCACTATGGACCGAGTTATAGGGGGCGCTTTTTTTTTACTTTTGATTTTATTTTTTGTTTCTACATCAATGAAATATTGTGGAAATATTTGTTTTTTTTCCTATAACTCTGTTGCCATATCTGGTCGTTATTACTCTTAAAACATTTCCATTCGTAGATCTAAAGACCTCTTGGTTAGAGCATTTCAGATAATTGACTATTCAGATTGATCTTCTGAACTTTAAAACAAAATCTAACATTATTCACTATCTTCGTTTATATAGGAAAATAATAAAAAGATCATTTGCAGATTGAGATTGCAAGTCATAAATTACAAACATAATCGATAGTTTTGTGAGAATATCATCAGAATTTTAATAAGATTAGTCTATGCCAAGTATCATAAATCAGAATTAGATACGGAGCAATCTTTCGAGCCCCTTAAATGTGAATGAGTTTCCCAAAATCAAATGGAAATTATCCAATTATTCCCTTATCTTGCTCAGTAAATCATTAAGCAAATTTTCATTACATTTCAATATACTAAATAGGATGAAGGATCTTATTTCTGGTAACCAAAGGATACTATGTATATTACCTCATAAGATAGTTAGGAAACGCGGATTCTCATTTTCTTCCAGCAAAAATCCCGTATTACATACTACAATTGCGATGCATTGAGGCTTCAAATGTGTCTTTTTATCCTACTAGATCTTCAAATTTACTTTAGTTATTAATTTTCGTAGCACCGATAAGCTCTTCTAATAATATTCTTTGTACATCACGAAAGGGTAGATTTTCTATTTCGGATATGGTTTTGGTTTTCATTCATCTCGGGATAACTTTTTCATCCCAACATCCACGAAGAAACAACAGGTGTTCTTTGATAGCATAGACTAGTGTAAGGTATCGGCAAATTTTATAATGATATATTTCAATACAGGAAAGAAAGCAAAAAAAAATTAAAAGGGTCACGTGGTATCCATGTACGAGTAAAACTTACTTGAACACGTGGTACTCGGAATGGAAAGATATGCTTCCAGATTTTTGGTATGGAAATATTAGGAAAACGTGTACAGGAAACTTGAGGAAAAACCTGATAAAAATATATTTGTTGATAAAGAGCCTTCAACCAAAAACGTTGATCAGGACTGTACCGCTAAGCTCTCAAACAAACGTCTAGATAAGAATACGACATGTTCCTTGGCGTGTACATATTTCTCCATATTTTATGATAAGAAAATCACGACGGGAATGTGTAACTTTCAAATATCAAGTGATATTTTATGGATTTTAGTAATTATGATTAAGGAAATCATATACGATAATATGAAAGGAACCAGTTGTTCCAAATTTCCGAAAAAAAAAAAAAATATTTAAGAAACCTATGATTAAGTTAAAGCAAGATTACATTAAAAAGTGGAAACATACCGAGCGATTGAAACATATTAAGTGAGAAAAATCACATTGTTGCTGAAAACAGTATACTTACAAAAACTGAAAAAATTACTGAAAGGCAATGGATTAAAACAAAAAAAATACTTTTTGTAATATCACCAACGCTACTGAGGCATATATTTCATGTATTGAATCATTTAAGCCCAAAAGCCAAATGATCGATCAGGCTGGCCGAATAATTAGTTCTATGGCTTAAGCAGGTAGTAAGTTGGTCAGGGCACCAGCTACCTGTTTATATATCACCACTAGAGAGTTATTGAGTCCTTTGACTGGCCAGACATTACTGCATTGAATCCCTCTCTCTAGTTACGCCTCACACCGTCTTTGCCTACACATACACCTAATCGTCTGGCCTATTCTTTCCACATTTTCCTGTCCTCATACAACTGACAACATTAAGATTACCAAACCATTTTTCTTTGCTCAAGGGGTTAACTAATGCACTCTATTTGTTCAGTGGCTACTTTCCTCTTGGTAAGAGCAGAAGAGACTCTTTAGGTATGGTATATAGCTATTCTAGAAGGACACTCTAAAATCAAACCATTGTTCTCTAGTCCTGGGTAATGCCATAGCCTCTGTACCATGGCCTTCCACTGTTTTGGATTTGAGTTGTCTTGCTTGAGGGTACACTCGGGCATGCTGTTCTATTCTATTTCTCTTCCTCTTGTTTTTCTTAAGTTTTTAAAGGTTATATATGAAATATCTAATATAATGTTGTTACTGTCTTAAAACATTATGCAGTATTTTGAGTGTTTATTACTTCTCTTGTAGTTTGTTTATTCCCTTTCCTCACTGAGCAATTTTCCTTGTTGAAGACCTTGGACTTATAGCACCTTGCTTTTCCAGCTAATTATATAGCTTAGGTTATAACAATAATAATAATAATAATAATAATAATAATAATACCTTGTTAATAGGTACAAGGTTGGTCAGGGCATCAGTCTCCCGTTGAGATACTACACCTAGAGTTATTGGATCCTTTTACCGGCTGGATCGTACTACATTGGATCACTCTCTATGGTTACAGCTCCTTTTTTCTTTGCATACACATACACTGAATAGTGTAGCCTAGTCGTTCTACATTCTCCTCTGTCCTCATACACCTGACAACACTGAGATTACCAAACAATTTTTCTGTGATCAAGGGATTAACCACTGCACTGTAATTGTTCAGTGGCTGCTTTCCTCTTGGTAAAGATAGAAGAGAACTTAGAGATGGCAAGCAGTTCTTCTAGGAAAAAGACACTCCAAAATCAAACAATTGTTATTTTGTCTTGGGTAGTGGAATAGCCTCTGCACCATAGTCTTCCACTGTCTTGCTTGAGGGAACACTCGGCCACACTATTCCATCTTAATTCTCTTCCTCTTGATTTTTTGAATCTTTATAGTTTATATATGAAAGATTCATTTTATTGGTGTTACTGTTCTTAAAATATTACCTTAAATGTTCGTTAATTCTTTTGTAGTTTATTTATTTTCTTTCCTCATTAAGCTATGTTTCCCTGTTGGAGCCCCTAAGCTTATAGCATGCTGCTTTTCCAACTATGATTGTAGCTTATCTAATAATAATAATAATAATAATAATAATAATAATAATAATAATAATAATAATACTAATAATAATAATGTTAATGATGATGATGATAACAATAATAATAATAATAATAATAATAATAATAATAATAATGATGATGATGATGATGATGATGATGATGATGATGATGATGATGATGATGATAATAATAATAACAATTATGATAATAATGACATCTTTAATCCTTTGGTTGGCTCCATCTCAGAGTCAAGCGTGAGAAACAATGTACATTTAATTAGGGAATTAAATAATGTACAGATTAATAGTTCCTTTGGGCTTATCAGTTTTATCGTTGTATAATTATTTACGAATGTACCCAATGAAGGAGCTTTGGAATTTCTATCTGATACCTTACATAGTATACAATTAAATTTATAATTTTCTATCAATACTGTAGTAGAATTAATTAAACTGTATATAAAAGGCAGTAAATTTAACTCAAAGGAAGTTTTTAAATACATGCATTTGGTATGGCCATAGGAAATCCCTTATCTCCAATATTAATTAAGCTAAATGTGATTTTTACAGCAGAATATCAAATGGTATTATACCAGGAATACTGCAATAATATAGTTTTGCCATATTGATGACATATGTGTATGGTTAGGAAAGGAAAAATTGGGTACTTTTTATTTGATAGATGGATTGATTGGCTTGGTACAGTCAGTAGATTGGAGGATAATTGTCGATTAACCCTTTTGGATTACCGAATAAACAAATGTATTGATAAATTTTTATCTAATGTATAAAAAAATCTAGTTCATGTATCTCTGAATAGTGTCTTTTTTCATTCCCACTGTACCAACCGTGTGTCACACGATCGTACATAAATTATTTTGTATATATTATGCTTGTATCTGCGCTCTTCCCTCGCACTAAAAAGAACCTGAATAAACAAGTCTCCGTTTTTCCTCTCTAACATTGTCTGTCTTGTGAACATGTAATTTCCTGTTGCCTTGAGGTTTAGTATATAAAGGAGAGTGTTCTTTAATAAAGTAACTCAGTTGATTGCATCCTGCCTTTGAGTTCACAACCTTTCTCTCTGCCGTCACACCACTGTTATCCCTACATTAAGGGGTCGGTTACCTGATGCGTCCTCTCCACTGCACTCTTATCAAAAACATTCTCTTCCACCAAACTTCTTCTCTTCATATCACCCTTACCTTACCTCGCCATCTAATTATCTGCTTCCCTCTTGATCTTCTCCCCATAACATGTTCCTCCAACCCCTCCAAACTCCTTCCCCACCATTCATCCTCCGAACAGGCAGTACGTTGACCAGGGCACTAGCCACCCGTTGAGATACTACCGCTACCTATTGGGTGTTTTGACTGACCAGACAGTAATACATCGAATCCTTCTCTCTGGTTACAGCTCATTTTCCTTTTGCCTACACATGCACCGAATAGTCTGGAATATTCTTTACATAATCTCCTATGTCCTCATACACCTGACAATACTGCAATTACAAAATTTTTCTTCACTCGAAGAGTTAACTACTACACTGTACTTGTTCAGTGGCTACTTTCCTCTGGGTAAGGTTAGAAGAAACTCTTTGGCTATGGTAAGCAGCTCTTCTAGAACGACACTCCAAATTCAAAACATTGTTCTCTGGTCTTGGATAGTGCCATAGCCTCTATGCCATGGTCTTTCACTGTCTTGAGGTAGAGTTCTCTTGCTTGAGGGTACACTCCGGAACACTATTCAATCCTATTTCTCTTCCTCTTGTTTTTTAAAGTTTTTATAGTTTATAAATGAAAAATTTATTTTAATATTGTTATTGTTCTTGAAATATTTCATTTCAATTGTTAATTACTTTTTAGTAGTTTCCTTATTTTCTTTCCTCACTGGGCTACTTTCCCTGTTGGAGCCCTCGGGCTTATAGCATCCTGCTTTTCTAACTACGATTGTAGCTTAGCAAGTAATAATAATAATAATAATAATAATAGGTTGTAGGTTGGCCAGCGGACTACCGCTATAGATCCGAATTCAGCATTAAAAAACCACATGGGGTTCACCAGGGTGCACTAATCACCAGGGATACGAAAGACTCTCTCTCTCTCTCTCTCTCTCTCTCTCTCTCTCTCTCTCTCTCTCTCTCTCTCTCTCTCTCTCTCTCTCTCTCTCTCTCTCTCTCTCTCTTTCTTATATTTTAATTTAAAGTTTAATTTGACTTTCTTATGAAGTTATTTCGACATCATTCACATCTCTTCTTATGAGGGTAAGCGTGCAGGTATGAAGAAAGCAGTCACAGTGTCGCAAGAATTTTCATTAAATGTAATAACCAACGTAAAAGGGCATATAATCCTTACTTCATAGCTTTCCTACTCTAGGCAACGTATTCTCCCTTAATATGTCAGAGAGCATTCCACTACCCATTACGACGGAGGGACGAGAGTTATCACGTGTGCTTTGAAAATAGATGGTTAATCATAACACTAAAATGTACACACAAACACGCACACACAAACACACACACATATAAATACATATATATATATATATATATATATATATATATATATATATATATATATAATATATACATACATATATATATATATATATATATATATATATATATATATATATATACATATATTATTATTAGCTAAGCTGGAACCCTAGTTGGACAAGCGGGATACTATACGCCCAAGGGCTCTAATATGGAAAAATAGTCCAGTGA
>NC_090750.1:67737997-67740497 GCF_036898095.1 Palaemon carinicauda | reverse complement strand
GTATATATATATATATATATATATATATATATATATATATATATATGTATATATATATATGTATATATATATATGTATATATATATATATATATATATATATATGATTTTGACTTCCATCTTCCTAGACCAACTATAAGAATTTAGTTATTGGTATATATATATATATATATATATATATATATATATATATATATATATATATATATATATACCTTAAAGGTATGAACATTTTGATTTTCATCTGATTATATATAATTTTACCCTTGATCTGTGTGTGTGTGTATATATATATATATATATATATATATATATATATATATATATGCAGTATGGATAATTATCAACACAATATCGTACTCAAATAGAAATAAATTTCTACCTCATACTTGGGATCGAACCCTAGCCCCCTTCTAATGAAAGGCCAGGTCGCTTCCAACCATGCCACCAGAGGCAGAAAAAGAAGTCGGAACCTAACTGCTAATCTGCAGTTCAGGATTTACCTGGCGAGACATCAGTCATTATCAGCGAGTTTTCCCCCGACTTCCCGGGCCACCAGGTGACACAATTGATAGTAATTAATTCAAATTACCCCTAATGAGTCAATATGGATAAATATCAACAGAACATCGTGCTCAAATAGAAATAAATTTCTACCTCATACATGGGATCGAACGCTTGCCCCTTCTAATGAAAGGCCAAGTTGCTTCCAACCATGTCACCAGAAGCCATAAAAGAAGTCGGAACCTAACTGCTAATCTGCAGTTCAGGATTTACCTGGCGAGACATCAGTCTCTTACCAGCGAATTTTCCCCAACTTCCTGGCCCATCAGGTGACACAACTGATAGTAATTCATTCAAATTACCCCTAATGAGTCAATATGGCTAAATATCAACACAATATCGTGCTCAAATAGAAATAAATTTCTACCTCATATTTGGGATCGAACCCTAGCCCCTTCTAATGAAAGGCCAGGTCACTTCCAACCATGTCACCAGGAGCCATAAAAGAAGTTGGAACCTAACTGCTAATCTACAGTTCAGGATTTACCTGGCGAGACATCACTCTCTTACCAGCGAGTCTTCCCCGACTTCCCGGCCCACCAGGTGACACAATTGATAGTAATTCATTCAAATTACCCCTAATAAGTCAATATGGATAAATATCAACACATTATCGTGCTCAAATAGATATAAATTTCTACCTCATACTTGGGATCGAACCTTAGCCCCTTTTATGAAAGGCCAGGTCGTTTCCAACCATACCACCAGAAGCCATAAAAGTCGGAACCTTCCAAGAAGAGGCGGAAGTGATGGACAGCCAAGAACACCATTATCAATTTGCAGTCAATGCTAGAGTAGCAGGATTCTGCCTTGGACAGTTTTCTATTGAAGAAGGCCAATGGGCGGGGCGAGCCGTTGACCACCTGCTCAAGTATTGAACCAATAGCAACGTAGCTGGCATCATTGGTGAAGGAGAGGTGCATGTGACACATGAAAAGTGAGAGCAGCAGCTGTTGATAGGGTATTCTTTGCATTGCTGAAGGCTGCTTCTTGAAGTGGACCCCACTTCAGGTCTTTTGGCTTACCCTTTTGAGATGCATAGAAGGGGGCAAGAATAGTGGCGATGATTGGCAGGAAATAGTGATAATAGTTGATCAGAGCCAAGTATTCTTGCAGTGCTTATACATTCGACATGTAGGGAAGTACTGACCAGCTAGTACCTTCTCAGGAAGGGGTTGGATGTGGTGCCCTAAGAACGATATATCATTAGAGCCAAAGGTACACATGTTGTACCGTCCTACAAGACCGTTCTGTTGTAATCAGTCAAGCACAATGCGTAGGTGACAGCAGTGACACTCTTTGGAGAAAGAAAACACAAGTATGTTGTCCACATAGCATACACAGAAAGGGAAGTCCCCAGAGATGCCATCTGTGAGACATTGATAAGTTGCCCCAGCATTGCGAGGACCAAAACGCGAGTAATTGAAGGTGTATGTACAGAAGGGGGGCAAGGCGTGATGGCTGTCTTGGGGATGTCTTCTGGGTTCATGGGCACCACCTGATAATACCTCTCCAGGAGGTCAAGCATGGAAAAAACCTTTGCTTTTCGCAAGTAAGAGGTCACATTGGCAATCCGGTTCTGTCTACATATTCTAATAGCTGTAATCGCCACACAAACGTAGTGAGCCATCTTTCTTCAGGACAATGTGTAAAGGTAACGACCAAGTGCTTAGAGGCTTTTTGGTAAAGGCCAATCCCTTCCATTTTGGTGAATGTTTGTTTGGCGGCTGCCAAACAGTTTGGTACTAGAATACTGAATCTGGCAAATAATGGGGGCCGCATCTTTTGATATGGTGATAAATACCGTAATTGTTGGGAACCATGTGCATATGGCGAAGTTCTAGACGGAAGACTTCTCGGTACGGCTTAAGGAGGATGGCATGGGAATCGTGGGTGCACTGATGTGTAAAGTGAGGTCGGAAGGGTCAGGTTGAAGA
>NC_090750.1:67700497-67732997 GCF_036898095.1 Palaemon carinicauda | reverse complement strand
CTTTCAAATTCCAAAGCTTACAAAAGACGAAACAAACAGATAATGCAGATATCGGAAATAATCTGAAACCTTAAACATCTGAAAAGGAATTACAAATGAATATTAAGATTATGAAATGGGAAAAAATAAAATAAAAACGCTAAAAAAGAAGATATAACACTCACCATCTGCAGCCATCAGCTGAGTTAAGAGCACCATGGATACAACATTGAAGACTTTTATTGATAAGTAAAATGGTAGACAAATCAGATAGGAAAACTCTAAATGAAAAAAAAAAAAAGTGAGCAATGATTTTATTAATATTGAAAACGAATTTAGAGATCACAAATCTTTTCACAGAGGAACAAGAATCAACGTCAAGGAACACAGACAGACAGCGCGCAAAGCAAGCAGCGGGGATTAGGTCAAGCGGTCGCCAGGGAATAAGGAAAGCTTAAGCAAGCCATTCCTAACAAGCGAGAGAGAACACCTTCACGTGCAGCAAAGAGCAAAGATCGAATGCAGAGAACATCACCTATACAAAAGCAACTACCTCTATTATTCTCTTCCTCTGTGAAATGAATGTTCAAGATATTTTGAAATAAACATTTTTACATTATTATTGTAGTAATAAACAAAGCAAGTTGCATTAAACGGTTTAATGCAAGAACTTCTGGTTGAATCCTCAGATTTCTTTTCTGAATACAAAGCTTTTCTATTCTAAAACAAAAACACATTTAAACTCTCGATACAATAACCATTTTCTTATTCAAGAGAAGCCTTCAATGTAGTATAATACACACTGAGCCCAAAATAACATGCAAATCTACTTGCTTACACAATTGCATAATGACATTTCTGACATAAAAAGGTTCATTGAGAAATTATATAAATAATGGTACAATACATCATAATACACATCATAGGTTTGCATACAAATAATTACATAACGTCATAAAAAACACTGACATAAATAAGCAAATAAGATTTCAATACAAAAGGAGTATTCATATTCGAAAAAAATATTCAATATACCTTCAATAACAAGCGAGAAAAATACGCAGTCTTTCATGTTAAAAAAAGACATAATAATCAACAAAAATTCGCAGTCTTACATGTTAAACCTAGCGGGATGGGTAGTTAACTCTCCTAAATTCTAAGCCATCGTCCTTTCAGCTTCGCCGAAAGTAAATCCCCTATAAATAGCGTTGGTTTGTATTCCAGTTACGGAACAAATGCAGTTTTACATGTTAAGAAAATACACACCACAAAAAAAAAAGGGATTTCAAAACAGTTCTAGATCACCACAGATACCATCTCCATCTGTTGTAAACGTTCCCAAATCCTTATGGTAATCTTTTCAACTACTGTGCATATATATATAAGATTATGGTCCACAATTCTGAACATGACAACTGAATACCATATTGTACTCAGAATTAAGATGTATAAGGCTGGCATTGCAACAAAGACATAAAACTAATAGTTAATCAGCAAGAAAAATCTAAAATTATAGGCTCAGGTGCACCATGGTCATCCTACCTTTATAACGAGAATGAATCTGCAAAGAGAAAAGAAAATCATATTTACTATAGAGAGAAAAATATTAGCCAAGATCTTCAAACAAATATTTCTTAATAACAATGATGCTTAGCAAAACAAACTAATAATCAAACAAGATACGTTACTATATTGTTGAGAATTACATTTCAAATATGAATATCGGACTACATAGCCAATCACATGTTGATTTCCGTAACCAAAATGATGCCATTATAATCAACATTCCTATCCATTAGATAATAATTCTAGCGAGGTCAGTATTCCTATCCATCTCTTCCCTTATTCTCCTTGGATTGACGTCCTTTGGTTCGAAAAGGAAGGAAATGATGGTATTGGCCTATACAGTAGGTTCACCACCTGGGGGTTAGAAACTCTATGGTTTGGGTGCCGGAGAGGATGTGACGACCTTCTTGGCAGGGAGAGAACTAGGAACCTCTACAGGATCCAAGGATGAAAACGGAGTCCTCTCCACGGACTTTTTCCATTGGTGACGAAAGGAGAGAGTCCGAAACTGACTCTTCCCCACGAGAGCATCTCAAGTCGGCAGGCAAGACATCAGTGGGTAGAGGCGACAATGGTTCTACAGGGGAGACCTCTAACCTTGGCTCTGACCAGAGTCAGCTTGACCCTGGATGATGGCAGTTCGTCAGGAACTCCTCTCTTCCTCTTCAGGGGCGAAGCAGTCGTGATCCGTTGTCCTGGGTCGGTTGAAATGGAGGAAGTCCCCAGAGAAACCCCAGGAGCTTCCACAGGTCGCAAAAGGAACATAGGTACAAAGGGCTGAATCACAGCCCTGACTAAGGTGCTGAACCACAGCTCCTTACTCATGGATGCTGTATCTGACAGTTTGACAGTTTCCCTGAAAGAATAGAGGCCGAAGGGTCCTTCCAAGGAATCTTCATTCCCGATGAATGATGAGGACTTAGGCAATGATGACGTTTCTTTCATAGGCGCTGGAAGTTTCGGTACCTTAAACCCCTGAAACTTGCCCTCTTGCTCTTTCCCCAACAGTAGCGCTGTTATGCGTTTGCGGGAGGGGAATGGGGTGACAGTGAACAGTTGGTGACCACCTTATCCTTCTTTGAAGCAACAATCACCGCCTTTGGTGGTTGCAGGTGGTGATCCTCGCTTGGATGAGGATGGACACTCACCTTTGCGTTCATATGCTGAGTGAGTGACAGCCGCTGACGCACTGGCAATCATCGAGCAATCTCCTGGAGTGAACAAGATGGCAATTGCTGACAAGAAGCCTGACTGTGGTGAACCGACGACAATTGTCGAGCAGGAGAGTGTTTAGGTGCCGACGAGTGCTACTGTGAAATTGCGGGGTCAATCGGTACTGCTGAACGAGGACAGGCGGTGGGTCAATGATTCACGAATCGCTGGACGAGAACGTGGGCCATTGATCCACGCTGAGGCGATTCACTCACTGTTGGACGTTTACACTCTGACGGTGATGCGCACGTTTGTCGCTGAGGTGAACAGAGCATATGCTCGGTCGAAGAAATGCTCGTCAACAGCCGAAGATTGGCTAATTGTACAGTGAGTCGACGACTGATGAGAAGGCGATGGTTTACGAGACACATCAGAACGCTGACAGGTATGAGATCGATGTTCACGAAGCTGACGAGTATGATTTGCAAACAGCCAGAAAGCAGGCGATTGTCGAGCTGCAACTGGTTCACATGGTAGCAGGCAATTTACAAGAGAGGTTGAAATAGCAGGTGATTGTCAATCTGCAAGCAATTCTCGCGTCGTAGGAGATTTGTGAGAGGTTGAACGAGCAGGCGGTTGTCAAAATTGCAAGAGATTCTCATGTAGCAGGCGATTTACAAGAGGTACGAGCTGACGGGGCGGTGGGAAACTCTCGCGTTGTAGTTCGATGGTGAACCTGATGAGCAGGTGAACATCGATCAGATGCCAGACGAAACGGAGAACGCTGCCGATGAACTGCTGCTAGAAGCTCCTGCAGAGAAATGTTACCCTTGTTAGGTGACACATACTCGGGAGGAGATCGAGAACAATCTCTTGCAGGCGACGAAACAAACCGAAGTTCATTGAGGAAAGGCCAATGACGAAAACAAAGGCCAGGAACCAAAAGAGGCCGGCTGGGCAAGTTCCTCCGAAGAGGAAGACTGCGGAGACGAGGATGTGAAGAGGCGTCTTTTTGCCGATGGAGCAGGAGCACCCTGAAGGCGAAGAGGACGATGAACACGGCGAGGTCTTCTGCCACTAACCCGACATCGAACAGCAACTGTTAGATCAGCAAGCTGACCGTCAGCAGGCCTCCGGAGAGGCTTCACTGAGTGCCCCTTCTCTAGAAAGGGGAACCCTCTCAGGATGTTCATCAGGGGAAGAAGCACAGACCTCAGCGGCAGATGAAGCAGAAGATGCAGCCACAGGCAAAGACTGCTAAGCGGAAAGCTCTCTGAAAGGACTCCAAAGAGGTATCTCTATGTGTATTCTCTCTCGTGATCGATAGAGTTGATCACCCACAGAAGACAACAGAGATGATGAAGGGAAGTTCTCCCTTGGAAGGGAGAAACAGCTCAACACCAGGGAAGGAAAGTAATCCAACTCCTGGAAGTGAACCTCCGGGCAGCGCTGTTTGCTTCCCATTAACAAGCCTTATTAAAGTTGAAGGTCTGCATCGAGCGCTACCTGAGAAAACGTAGCCGGAGCTAGTTCCTTGAGGTTAGCGTGTTGATCAGGAGCTGCCACAGGCACAGGAGAACAGGAAAGTGATGGCGCAGTGACACCAGATTCCCCAGGAACGAAAGGCCCTGCTCTCCTTCGTCTGCTATATTAACCGAACGAAGAAGAACGGAATCGCTAACTGGGGAAAAATTAAACAAATTATGTAACAAAAAAAAAAAAACTCCCTCGGGAGGAGCACCTAGTCCGCGGATGGGAAAGGTGTCCACCGAGAGAACAGACACAAAGGACTGAGCACTCCATTCCGCGGCCGACATCGACGGGAGGAGAGCAGCAGTGTTAAAAACTGTAAAAAAAACAAGAATTACAATTAATCAATTCAGCTGAGAAAAATAACTGCTCAAGAGAACCACACTGGGGGAAGGGGGTTCCCAGCAGAGACGAAGCTGAAAAGTTAAATTACAACAGTTAAAATTTTATTAAATGAAGAAAACCATTCAGAAGCGCAACCTAACCTGCGAATGGGAAAGGTGTTACTCCCGCGGAGTATTCTGCCGGAAGCCCACGAGTGAGCGGTGAAGGCGTTCAGAAAGAGCAAGACCAAAGTCAAGCCCCAAAAGGGTCGCACCACCAAACAGATTCCTTCTGAGAACACATAGAGGGGAAGGCGACGATAACAGCCAAATGGTGTAGTATCCAAACGATGACGATTCCCCTGAGGCACCGGCCAGGTTGTACAGAAGGCCATCCGCCAACGGGATGACCAATGTCCAAGGGAGGAAGATTGGAAGGGAAGATTCTCCGTCTTTAAGAACCTGCTGTACAGTACTAGACTGTCACACACACACAGCATATACACTGAAAAGAAAACTTACAACATATACATAAAAACATTAACCATGTTTTCATATATATAGAAGAAAACAAAGGTTAAAAAGACAAAGATTAATGGCAGTCCAAAATAGACGAAGAGGAAGAACAGGAAAAACCACTCTCCGTCCGAGCAAAAGCATAGTGAGGCTCAGTCACAAGTGTATTGTGAGAGTGGTGTAGCAAACTATCCCCTACATCCCGCTACCTAGCGGAGGGGTAGTTGACCATCGCTAAATTCTAATGGCTCATCCTTTCAGCTTCGCTGAAAGTAATACCCCTATAAATAGCATTGGTTTGTATTTCAGTTACAGAGCAAATTATTTTATATATTTTCTCCTATGTTAGGTTAGGTGGGTGTGTTTAAATCAGACAGAATCTTTCATTTTACACGTTTACTTCTAGGTTAGGTTCAGTGGATGTATTTAGATTAGAGAGCTAAGCTTATTTTATACATTTTCTCCAACGTTACGTTAGGTGGGTGTGTTTAGGTTAGACAATTAAATTTATTCTATACGTTTTCTCCTAGGTTATGTGGGTGTGTTTAAGTTATACGTTTTCTCCTAGGTTAGGAGGATTAGGTGGGTGAGTTTAAGTTAGACAGTTTCACTTATTATTTACAGTTTCTCCTAAGTTACGTTTGCCGAGTGCATTTAGGGTAAAAGGCTAATATCATTTTATCCGTTTTCTCTATTCTTCCACCCAAAAACCCCGATTTCCACTGTGGAACCCAATATCGTAGTTAATGGGGCTTGTATCTAAATCTGATTACAGTATTTACATCAGAAAAATAAAAGTTAAATTCGTTTAAAACATATCATTTAAGCAACTTTTTTACATGAATCACCTCAAAAATAGGTTAATATATGATACTCTAATTTCTAGCGAAACTGGAATTCGCTACAAGAAATGGACGAGTGCTGACTTGTTTGGTATTTTTCTCTTTAAGTTTAATAGGGGCTGAGGCATAATAACTTACGTATCCGTTTATTACTATGTGAAGTATATTTTTCACTCCAAATCCATTGTTTACATCTGAGAGCCTGAAGGGGACTTATTGCGCATACGTTTTTCCTATAGTTTGGGGAGCTTTCTGTGTACAATGATGTATTTGTCAGGTGATTTTTTTCAAACCAATTAACAGTTTACAAGTACTTCTTCATAAGTTCCCCTCAGGTGATTTTTTTTAAACCAATTAACAGCTTACAAGTACAGTACTTCTTCATAAGTTCCCCTCAGGTGATTTTTTATAAACCAATTAACAGCTTACAAGTACTTCATAAGTTCCCCTCAGGTGATTTTTTATAAACCAATTAACAGCTTACAAGTACTTCTTCATAAGTTCCCCTCAGGTGATTTTTTATAAACCTATTAACAGCTTACAAGTACTTCTTCATAAGTTCCCCTCAGGTGATTCTTTTTAAACCAATTAACAGCTTACAAGTACTTCTTCATAAGTTCCCGGATGTTGTTCTACAACAGCCATTTTTTCCCACCTTCGTCTTCATTTTCTACGTAACCACCAGCTCTTAAAGACGTCTCCCAGAGGGAACTTAACCCTTTTACCCCCAGGCTCTTTGGAAATTTCCAACCCTTAACTCCCAAGGGGTTATTTTTTTCCCAGCACATTTTGCAGTATATTTTTTTAAAATTGCTCTAACAGACTTAATTTTTATCATAGAGAGGTCAGGTTGGTCTCATTCTCTTGGAAAATGCCTGATTTTTTTCAAAAAAATATCAAAAATATGAAAAAAAAAATTTTTATAGCATTTTTTTGCAAGGACGTACCGGTACGTCCATGGGGGTAAAGGGATGGGTTTTGTGAAACGTACCAGTACGTCCTTTGGGGGTAAAAGGGTTAAGGGAAGCACATCAATCTATTTCAAAATCTAGTGTAATTTCGTTTATGTCGGCAATTGGTTATGATGGAAATTCTCTCCGTTCAGTGTAAAGCTATTGTTACTCATGTGTAATTAAAAAATAACAGAGAAATAAGGCCTCAATAGCCCGATTCCGACTTAATTTTCAGGGAAGGCCAGAAAATTTTCTACTGTAAAGCCTTTGTAAAGATTGCATAATGTAATCTTTATTTGTGATTTACTTTTAGTTTGTAACATGGGGCGGGGGGGGGGGGGGGTCTGGCTAGCGGTTGTGACCTGGGAAGGGGGTCTGGGGGCTTGCCCCCGGCTAGGAGTTGTGGCCTGGGAAGGTTTGTAACCTGAAAAGGGGGTTCGGTGGCTTGCCCCCGGTTAGGGGTTGTGACATGGGAACTACTAGGTTAGGTTAGGTTGGTTTGTTAGGTTCTGTACCCTTTTACAAATCTCAAAAGTGTTAAATAATCATGTTTGGCCTATTTTCAGCCATTTACATGAACCATATATTTTTCTAACTGGTTATCTTGTGCTTATTTTGCATATCTGACCATTATTATTGTTGTAAATCACTCGTTTATGACATTTCCCCACCCAAATAAACCGATCTCCAGCTGGTGTCCCCCATAATTGTCTTAATGCAAAAACTCATGAACGGGTGGTTTGCCCCAATAACCTGAAAACTTTAAATCATTCATTCATTGCCCCAATAATCAAGGTCAGAAATGCATAGAACACAAGATAATGAAGTGGGAAAAATGGTAAAATATATGGTTCATGTATTTGGCTACAAATTAGAGTATCATATATTTACCCAAAAATATATCATAAAAAACGTGCATTTTTCTATTGATAAAAGCAGTTTCGGTTAATGTCTAGGAGAGGGCCGCATTAAGATATCAGTGATATTCAATTTATTTTTACTAGAACGTGTAGGAATGTATGTAAATAGTGGTATACGAGTGAGATAATTTAGTGAAAATCAATAATAGTCGAAATATCGACGATCAAACTCACGCTACTCTTGTCTTCCTCCCAGATTTTTTCTAAGTCTGTTGTTATTGTTGACTGTGTCTTGTTTTTGCTCAAATGAGCCCTGTAACCACTATAATCCGCAGACAAACTAGTCTACTATGAAGTCTTACACGTTTGGCCAATCACAGCGCTTATCCACTATGACGTCATACATGTTTGGCCAATCACAGCGCGACAATACATTATCTTACCTAGGCATTTCATTTCGTTCTTAGACATGGAGGCCATAGCAAGCACGTCATCTCATGTTTCACAAGAAGTTGAAATTCCATCTTCTTGTCCTGACTGTTTCCTAACTTACAATGAATTTGTTGTAACTTATTCGGGAAATATTGAAAAACTAGTGGATTTGTGCCAGAGACACAATTTAATTTTACAAAATAAAAATTGTCCTGCATGTCAAGGAACCTTCGCAACGGCTTCACGTTTTCCTCAAAGCAGCAGCACATCTTTATGAACCAACAGTTTAAGGTAAGCTTCATTGATTTATAGTGTGTATTATAATGGTGATAGTATAACGATATATACAGCAGTACCATCACTTTGGATTTGGTTTGATGGATGTATTAGGTAGTGGCCGTAAGGGGGGGGGGGTTGCAAGGGGGGCGGAGCCCCCCTCCCCCCCGGTAGGCCTAGGTAGGGGTACAGGGCCCCTTAGGCTAGGTTAGGTGGGTTTATTAGCTTTGGTAGTGCCTTGAAAATCACTGTGGCCTTAAGGGGGGGGGTCGCAGGAGGGGCGGAGGCTCCCCCCCCCCCGGTAGGGCTAGGTAGGGGTATAGGGGAAGGGGTGGTGGAAGGATAAGTATTCATTTATTGTGAAAATCATTTGACCCCCCCCACCCAAAACCCCGCTTCCCACTGGGGTCCCCCATAATTGTAGTAGTAGGTTTATGGTTACATTTTATGTGTAAGAGTTAAGTCTTAGTTTCTTTTTTATTCATTTCCTCATGTTTCTATGTGATGTGCAACAATAATCTGGTTGTTTTATGCCGTTTTTCGTCGTTAATACTTGAAAAACGGGTGCGGCCTTCTCCTAGACATTTACCGCAGTTTCTAGTGGGAAAGCTTTTCCCGTCCGTAACTATAAGAAAACCAAGTTCTGATCAGAATTCGGGAAACGAGTTCACGTGAAGTCACTCTGAAAGGTTGGAATTATTAGCGTCAATCAATCCAGCCCAAATAAGGTATTGAGCAGAACGGAGTCCTGTAACTTCGATTATTGTAGATATCGATGAAATATACAGCCTTTCATAATAGATCGAAACTATACTATGGTTAACTAAATCTTGTTGGCCGTCTTTCTAACACTAGTAACAAATCATATGTGATCTAGCAGATACTGACAAACATACCCTACATACCTTGGTGAATACTTCAGAAAGTAAATGTGTCAGTTTATTTTACACGGTTCATTATTAAAGAAAACTGACAAATATTGAGCTTCACGACAAAAATTCTAAAGAGAATCGACACTGACGCCGTATTACCGAAAGCATCAACCAGTGTTGCCAGTTGGGCGTCTAAAATTCCCCAAAACTCGTGATAAAAAATCCCCAAAACCACCCAAAATTCCCCATGTCCACAAATATATTTTCTTCTGAACCTGTAGGCTATGCTAAATCAGCATAGAAATGACTCACTTTACTGCATGTAAGTGCAAGCAAACTAATTGCAACAACATAAAGGTTTAATCATCTCTCTGTCTCATGGAAATTTGTACTGAATATCCCCCCATCAGACAACCAAAATCCCCAAATCTAGGGATAAATTCCTATAGCTGGCAACACTGGCATCAACACTTGCGTTACACTAGACTCGCGAGTCGAGGCATCGCCTTTGCATCGGCTCTTCTTGTGTCTTTTAGTTTTGTGTTTCTTATTTCCAATAGTTTTTTCTCTTTTCACGTTGTCATGGGCGTATGGGCGTTAGAACTCTCCTCTGATAAAACAGACAGATTCCTGAATCAAATAATAAACTTGAACGAATATGACCTATATTTCGGGTGGAAATGAACAACAATAATAGGTTACCAGTGGGAAGTCAGTGGTTTTGTATGGGGTAACTCCAAAATGACTGATATGCACAAATAATAATGGTCAGAAATGCATAAAACATATGATAATTACTTAAAAAATTGATGGTTCATGTATTTGTCATGAAAATAAAGTATACTATTAACTATAATCTATATACCTTCCCTCAATTGGTCTTTGCTCCTCCGGGATTGCAGTTATTCTTGGCATGTCTGTATGGACTTAACATGAGGTAGTTTTTCTCTTTTCACCCACATAAGTTGTAATTCTCTTTTCTTATTATCAATATTTTCTTCACAGAAAAGGAATTTTCCAGCTGTTTGTGCTTCATCTTTTTCGTATGGTTGTTGAAGCAATAATGCAGTTTATATGTCCACACTAATGGTTTGATCTTGTAGTAGTTCCAATATTGCGGAGAGGAATAACTTTAGATCTGATAAATGACTCATTTTTCAGAAGTACCTGAGATACAATTAGTATTATATGGTCATAAATTAGGATGAAAATATATTTTTCTTTATTTTATAATTAAAGCTGTAGAACGAAATACATAGACTTTCTTCATTTTCTTAAGATTTAATTTTGTATGAGAAGATTCACGTGTTCACGCAAAAACTTTTTATTGTTTTTATTCTTTATTACCTCCGCCAACGAAATTGGAAGGAAGTTATGTTTAACCCCTGCGTGTGTGTGTGTGTGTGTGTGTGTGTGTGTGTGTGTGTGTGAACAGCTTCCTGGCACAATTTTGATCATAGAGTAATGAAACTTGCAGACATTAACTGTTATGTAAAAAGCTGATAATTAATAAATATTAGGCCAAGGTCAAATGACAAGGTCACGGTCAAGCAAAATGTCCAATTCATGTAATCAGCCATACGACTGGACATAGATTGAGCTGGTGTCAATAATACTGATTTACAAATTAATCTGGCCAAAAAGAGAAAACCTCTTAACAGATTACATCAGTTTGTTTTAACATAAAGAACTTTATTAGGAATGCAGTCATCATACACAGAATTATGGTGGTGTAGTAAGTTTTATTACTAAATCATAAACTTATATACAGAAAAAATTAACTTTCTATAAAAAGAACAAAAATTGGCTCAATTTATATATATATATATATATATATATACAGTATATATATATATATATATATATATATATATATATATATATATATACAGTATATATATATATATATATATATATATATATATATATACAGTATATATATATATATATATATATATATATATATATATATATATATATATATATATATATATATATATATATATACAGTATATATATATATATATATATATATATAGAGAGAGAGAGAGAGAGAGAGAGAGAGAGAGAGAGAGAGAGAGAGAGAGAGAGAGAGAGAGAGAGAGAGAGAGCAAAGAAAACAAATTGCGCGATCGATCCTATGCCAATATCTGAAGTAATTGGAGAGTGAAACTTTTCTAGTCTGGCCGAAATAATAATGAGAATAACAAATGCAAGCATTGATGAATGTAAGTTTCCTAATTCTGAGAAAATGGCTATAGTCACACTAGTTCTGAAAAATGCACTGGACTACCAGGAATTAAGCTCATATAGACCTATTTCAAATCTATCCTTTGTTTCAAAAGTGCTTGAATATGTAATTCTCGAACAACTAGTCAGTCACTTAGAAGTAGGTCTAATAGAAGCTTTGCCTGACAACCAATCTGCTTACAGAAAACTATACTCTACGGAGACAGCCATCTGCTCTGTTGTAAATGATATGCTGGAAATGATGGATGAAAATAAATGTGGTATATTAATACTGCTTGATCTCAGTGTTGCTTTTGATACAGTCATGCATAAACTGCTGCTAAATGATCTACGGTCCATCGGCGTTGAAGATCAAGCATTCGAATACCTAAAAGATTACTTAGTTGGTAGAAATTACTGTATGCAAATTGGAAACTCTTATTCATCATATGAACCCTTAAACCGAGGTTTACCCCAGGGGAGTGTACTTAGCCCAATCTTATTCTGCATCTATACTATTGGTCTATCGAAAATACTATCGAAAATACTACAAAGGCATGGCGTGAAGTTCAAACTATTTGCGGATGACACACAATTTTACTTCTCCATAAATGATATAGATGACACTACTGAAATTCTAAACCGAATCCTTGATAGTGTTAGAGAATGGATGACATTTAAACAACTAAAATTAAATGAGAACTAAACTGAATTCATGGTGGTGGGTAAGACAAACAGCGTGAGAAACTTGAGTGATATTCAAATGAACATAGATAATCTAGTAAAGTTCGAGATCTAGGTGTATATCTTGACTGTAACCTGTCATTAAATACCCAAATAGATGATATACAGTAATAAAAACTGCTGGTTATCATCTAAGAAATATTGCGTTTATAAAAAAAAGTACCTGGACGAAAATTCTGTAAAGAAACTTGTGATAAACTGTGTTATTACCAGGATTGACTACTGAAACTCTATCTATTACAATTTACCAAAAGTGCAACTTAAGAAATTACAAAACATAATAAACAGAGGAGGAAGACTGATAAGAGGTGTCCCATCTGGAGAAAGGATCACCCCTTTACTAATTGATTTACGCAGGCTGCTGATTAAAGAGAGAATTGAATTTAAAATATGTACAACAAATCATGTCGACACGAAAATGGTTACAGATGGCTTCAAACTGTTGGAACCTAGACATATGTCTACTTTAGACTTTGAATATGCGGCCCTAGACTATATAATAAGCATCCACGAAACATTCGAATGATTGAAGACATTAAGGCTTTCAAGAGGAAACTGAAGACTTTTTTACTTAAAAAATCTTACAACAGTGACGATTTAACAGTAAACGAACAATACGCGATATGAAACGTTAAATACTCTGAACGAACAAGGTAAAACAACAATGGAGGTCCTGTAGAGAGTGGGGTTCTCCTGCTGTAAGGGACCGGAAAAGTAGCCATCAAAGTAAGTAAAGTAAAAGACACAAGAAGAGCCGATGCAAAGGCGAAGCCTCGACCTTGTGTATCTAGAAGCAAGTGTTGATGGCTGGTCATGTTTTCGGCATCAGTGTTGATTGTCTTTAGTGTTTGTCGTATATCTCAATATTTGTCGGTTTTCATTAATTATCGATCGTATAAACCAAAACTGACATATTTACCGTTTCTGAAGTATTCACCAAGGTATGTAGACTATGTTTGTCAGTATCTGCTTGATCGCATATGATTTGTTGTTACAAGCGTTAGCAAGATTTAGTTAACCATAGTATAGTTTCAATCCATTATAAAAGGCTCGATATTTCATCGATATCAACAATAACCGAAGTCACAGAACTCGGTAAATTTTTAGTTTCAGCCAAATTTGGAAAAATGCAATAAAAATATATTTGTTGCATCAGAAATAGTGTGGTTTCAATGAATTTAACGTATATTTTGACTGCAAACCAACCGATTTAGAGATTTACTATGTATACCCTAGTTCATCCCACCAATTATGGGGGACACCCTTTGGGAACCGGGGTTTTGGGTGGGGGAAGGGGGGGGAGGGTGTTGGGGCATTGAATGATATTTGCAATAAATGAATAATTAATGTTCCAGCACCCCTCCCCCATACCCCTAACTAGGCCTACCGGGGGGAGGGGGGTAGGGCCCCCCAGCGACCCCCCCTTAAAGCCACAGTAATTTTCAGGGCACCACAGAACCTAACAAACCCACCTAACCTAACCTAGGGGCCCTGTACCCCTACCGGGGGGGGGCTTCGCCCCCCCTGCGACCCCCCCTTATGGCCAAAGTAATTTTCAAGGCATCACAGAACCTAACAAACCCACCTAACCTAACCTAGGGGCCCTGTACCCCTACCGGGGGGGGGGCTTCGCCCCCCCTGCGACCCCCCCTTAAGGCCACAGTAATTTTCAGGGCACCACAGAACCTAACAAACCCACCTAACCTAACCTAGGGGCCCTGTATCCCTACCGGGGGGGGGCTTCGCCCCCCCTGCGACCCCCCCTTAAGGCCACAGTAATTTTCAAGGCACCACAGAACCTAACAAACCCACCTAACCTAACCTAGGGGCCCTGTATCCCTACCGGGGGGGGGCTTCGCCCCCCCTGCGACCCCCCCTTAAAGCCACAGTAATTTTCAAGGCACCACAGAACCTAACAAACCCACCTAACCTAACCTAGGGGCCCTGTACCCCTACCGGGGGGGGGCTTCGCCCCCCCTGCGACCCCCCCTTATGGCCAAAGTAATTTTCAAGGCATCACAGAACCTAACAAACCCACCTAACCTAACCTAGGGGCCCTGTACCCCTACCGGGGGGGGGGCTTCGCCCCCCCTGCGACCCCCCCTTAAGGCCACAGTAATTTTCAGGGCACCACAGAACCTAACAAACCCACCTAACCTAACCTAGGGGCCCTGTATCCCTACCGGGGGGGGGCTTCGCCCCCCCTGCGACCCCCCCTTAAGGCCACAGTAATTTTCAGGGCACCACAGAACCTAACAAACCCACCTAACCTAACCTAGGGGCCCTGTATCCCTACCGTGGGGGGCTTCGCCCCCCCTGCGACCCCCCCTTTAACCAGGGGTAAATTTGAATATATATATTTTGTTAAATCACTTCTTACCTTAAACGGAAGATGACGATGAAGATGTGGAAGGTTGTGGTTGACCCTCTTCTGAATCATCAAGTACTGGAATACGTTCAGCCTCTGATTGGGGAGGATACAATTTACTGGCTGCAATAAAAAAATGATGGAGCAGCTCCTCCTCAGGGTATTTATGTATAAAAATGAACCGGGACAAATACTGCCTGAAATATTCGCAACGGTTACCAGGGCGTTGTATCCACTCCTTCAGCTCCCGCCAAAGCCGTTCAATATTTTGTGTATGGGTTTCGGGGTTCGAAGGATCCACAAAATTCTTGGAATGATTTACACTGCGGTGATCGTAACCCAGAGAGCCCAGAGAATTGTAAGACCGCCACTTATCACTCACAATAATGCAGCCCTGTTTAATGTATTTCTGAACTAAAGGGATGAGGGTAGCTGCATCACGCTTTTGCGGTAAAGGGTCAATTAAAGGAACAATAAATGTTTTTTTGGACTCCCTCTCAATACCTCCGAACACCCATATATCACTCAGAGGCCTTCCACGGTCAAACTTCCGTTTACCAAAATGAGATTCGTCAATCTCCACTATTACACCATCACCACCAATAGGCTCTTGGTTATCAAAACAAAATTCAGTTACTTCTGAACAGAAGCTTCTCCAGTCTACACTAGTAGAAGAAGATATACCAAGGCCCTTTATAACGAAATGGTGGTCCCAACACTTATGCAACCAATGGTTGACAAATAAAATTAATTTCCACGGGGGAAGGTGGGACCCGTGCAGAAAAGTTCCCTTAAAATCACTGACAGTGTAATTACACAAACGTCTTTTTCGCGTTTTAGCTATTTTTACAGATTTGGTACAATACCACACATGTCTATCCTCACGAAAATGTAAAGCCGAATCACATTTACCACACTGGACACTTAAAGGTAATACGGAATGCTCCCTTAGAAAACGATTCACTACTTCAGGAGTTCCATTATAATTCCCATGAAATCTGCCGATCACATCAAAATAGGAATAACGACATATTTCACACAACCGTACCGGAGGATCCATGACAGTCAAGTGACGTGTGATGAAAATATAGAAACCGGAACTTTTGAAAACCGAAAACAAACGACAATTACGGGTTTCTCCCATAATGAAATAGGGAAAAAAACAAAATACTATCGTTTACAATGTTATATTGCACGAAAAACAGATCCTTGAAACAAGACTGAGAGACCAATGAATCGTCCAATAATAACCCTTGAAAAGAACCCAGTAGTATTTAGATTGGAGGAGCGACATTAGTGGGAGGAGCAAATGCGCATTCAAGCAAATATTGTCACATTGCGCAATGGGGAGGAGCCAAGTAAGATGAAAACAGATATACAAACTAACAAGAGCTACCTTGCGTGCCCATGGAAAGATATACACTAAACTTAGAAAAAGTCAAGACCTTCAATTCCTGAAATATTTTTTTTCTCTGTAAGTATGCATTAGCGACAATAATGTATTGAGAAGAAGTGTTTTGTTATCACGTGCTTTACTAGGAAAATATATTAATATAATACATTTCCCAATTTGGTTGAATCCAAAACTTTACCCAGAACTCATTTTTGCTTATCGCCTCATTTGGGCTGGAATAATTGATGCTAATAATTCCAGTCTTTCGGTGACTTCATGTGAACTTCATGTTTCTGCACTTAAATTTCCTGAATTCTGGTCAGAACTTTGAATGATCACCAACTGTGTCTAGTTAACTGCAGAGCATGGGCCTCAGACATGTTCTTTCTTATTCATGTCTGGCGTTTGGTCAGTTTTCATCACTACGCTGGCAACTGCCGATTAGTGATGGTGGAAGACCTCAGTCTTATCACTCACAGCAAACCAGCCTAGTTAGGGAAGTTACAGCATTGGCCACCACAACCTTAAGTCACAAACTAAAAGTAAATCACAAATAAATCCTTACAATATGATAAAGTAAATCACAAATAAATCCTTACATTATGATAAATTAGATCACAAATAAATTCTTACCTGAAATGCACATGGGACACAACCATTTAAGGGATAACACAATAATCTTCTTAGAATTTATTCACTACACCAGGAGTACCATGATGCTCAGCGTGAAACGTTTGATATAGCATCCATATAGCCATAATGGCAGCCTTTACACTTTATGATGGGCTCCGTAATGCACACCCAACACGTAACACAGTTACAAAGTAACGGAAGAGTTGTCCTAAGAAAAGGGGGTGTGTTACAGAACTGCCTACATCACACGCAAGCATACTGTACATACATGCCCAAATATGGTAAACTTCGTCACATGGTAGGGGAAGGAATGAGGAGGAGCTACTTACATGTGAACGAACAGGAGTAATTTCATTGGTAGAGAGAAAGGATGGTTTGTGCGCATAAAGTATAAAATTGTTATCGTGCAACAAGCTATGTACAAACGGGAGCAGATACAGCCAACTTGTAAAATATAAACAAAAGAGTGAAATAAATATTTCAAAGAAAGAGGATCCATGTATTTTGGGCATTTTTTTTTTTTTTTTGTGGATTTATTATGAGTCCCAGAGAATAATGTTTACTGAATAAAAGGTTAGTTTTACCATCATTTATTGATTTGCCTAAAAATTTTCCCCACCTAAATTCCCCGGTTCCCACTAGGTGGCCCCCAATACCGTAGGGTATATTAGGGTATATATTAACTATGTAAAACCCCATTTTCTTATTAGAAAGTTTTACCGTGTTGTTCTATAATAATACCTGTTCCTTACTGTTATCACAAGGATGTGTTTACTTTGTCATGTTGGTTTTCCTCCCGATGGTATTTTATTTTTTGTCAATGCATTGTGGGTAAAAATGCCTGATCGTCATTTGTTTTGTTTTTGAAATATGGGTACTGTAAATATGCTGAAACATGATTGATTTTCATGTTTCAAGATTATCCAATTTAGAGCAATTTTTTAATCCATAGTTAGGGTTTTTGGTGGCCTGTTGGTAATGTCCTTGCCTGGTGATTGCCAGAATGTGGTTCGAATCCCGCTCAGACTCGTTAATTCCTTTACTGTAAACGCTTCAACCTCATCATCCTTGTGAGCTAAGGATGGCGGGTTTGGGGGAGCTTAGTCTTCTGAGTCATCAGCAACCATTGCCTGGTCCTCCTTGGTCCTAGTTTGGGTGGAGAGGAGGCTTGGATGCTGATCATATGTATATGTGCATGTTGTCATTCTCTAGGGCATTGTCCTGTTTGATAGGGCAATGTCACTGTTCCCTGCTTCTGCCATTCATGAGTGGCCTTTAAAAACCCTTTAGAACATACAGTACTTCCTTCTACAGAAGTTTGTCTGTAGACTGCCATGGATTCCGTTGTTTAAACGTGCACTACGTAATGTTTCTCATATTTTGGGGTTATTAGACAGATTTTTTATATGCATATTTTTCTAGCTTAAATGATGTGTTTTACAGGAATTAAACTTTTATCTCTGATGTAAATAATCAGATTTAAATACAGGCCCCCTTAACTACAATAATGGGGTTCCACGTTAGAAATTGGGTTTTTGGGGTGGGAGAATACAGAAAACGGATAAAATGATATTAGCCGTCTAACCTAAATGCACTCAGTTAACCTAACCTAGGATAAAATGTATAAAATAATTGAAGCTGTCTAACTTAAACTCACCCACTTAACTTAAACTAAGAGAAAATGTATGATTTAAACACATCCATCTAACCTAGCCTAACCTAGGAGAAAATGTATAAAGATTGATTAGCTGTCTAACCTAAACATCCACCTTACCTAACATAGAAGAAATCTTTTAAACTTAGATTACCTATCTCACTAAACACACCCACCTTACCTAACCTAGAGAAAATGTGCAAAATATGATTAGATGTCTAACCTAAATACATCCACTTAACCTAACCTAGTAAAAAACGTGTAAAAAACATGGCAGAATGAACACATCCCTGGGATAACAATAAGAAACCATTTATCACCAAATATTTCCGTAGCCCATAACTTTAGGAAGATTCGAGTAATTTTTTTGTATGATTCGTCAAAAAGATGTATAAATAAAGAGAAAACATATCTGAATTTAGTAAAACCTGTAATAATACTGTGTTTAGGTTTGACAACCTCCAATATTTTACACGTTTTCTTTTAGGAAATGTTAGGAGGGTGTGTGTACGTTTCACAGCTTCTCTTATTTCATAAGTTGTTTAGGTTAGATTAGATGGATATATTTAGGCTAGACATCATCTCTTATTTTACCTGTTTACCTGTCAGAGTTTGGCTGAAACTAATTTTACCCTTTAAACACACCACCTAATGTAACGGAGGAGAAAATATATAAAAAAGATTAGCTGTCTAACCTAAACAAACCTACCTAACCTAACCTAGTATTTGGGCCTACTTGCTTAGCCCCCTGTCCCCTTACCTCACTTAGGAAGGTGAAAAACTCCTCTACAAAGCTACTGCATGTCTGAACAGAATCCATGGCAGTCAACTGACACACACTATTTTTAGAAGGACTGATGAAATATAAGATTATAGATATTTGGATAATTTTGAAACAAAGTATTCAATCATGTTTCAGCATTTTTACTGTACCAATAATTCATATCCATAAAAGAGGATGATCAGGAATTTTTATTAACAATGCATTGACAAAAACCAAAATACCCTAGCGAGAAGAACACATCCTTTGCATAACAATATAGAAGAATATTGTTTATTAGTATCGGTGAAATTTATTTGTTAATTATTTACTTATATTTTTTAGATGATTTATACAAAAAAGTCACTTGAATATTCCGCAAGTTACGGGTCACGGAAATATTTGCCTATAGATGTTCCTTATGGTTATTCCTAGGATGTGTTTCTGCTGCCATGTTAGTATTTCACACAAAGGTATTTTGTTATTTGTTGTTGCATTGTGGGTAAAAGTGCTAGATTACCCTTTGTTATTGTTATTGATTATGGGCACGGTAAATATGCTGGAACACGAATTTCTTTGTTTCAAGATTATCAAATTAATTTTGTAATTCATCCGCCCATTGGGCATTTTATTTTGTGGATTTATTATACATCCCAGAGAATAATGTTTAGGGAAGAAAAGGTTAGTTTTACCATTAGTTATTGATTTGCCCAAAAATTTTCCCCACCCAAATTCAACAGTTCCCACTAGATGGCCCCCAATATGGTAGAATATATTAGGGTATATAATATTGACTATATAAAACCCCATTTCGTTAATAGTAAAGTTTTAGAGTGTTGTTCTATAATAATACCTGTTCTTTACTGTTATCACAGGGATGCGATGGTATTTAATTTTTTGTCAATGCATTGTGGGTGAAAATGCCTGATTGTCCTTTGTTTTGTTTATGAAATATGGGTACTGTAAATATGCTGAAACAGGATTGATTTTTGTGTTTCAAGATTATTCAATTTTAAGCAATTTTTTAATTCATAATTAGGGTTTTTGGTGGCCTGGTGGTAATGTCCTTGCCTGGTGATTGCCAGACTGGGGTTTGAGTCCCTCTCAAACTCGTTAATTCCTTTGGTCACTGCAACCTCATCATTCTTGTGAGCTAAGGATGCCGGGTTTGGGGAGCTTAGTTTTCTGAGTCATCACCAACCATTGCCTGGTCCTCCTTGGTCCTAGTTTGGGTGGAGAGGAGGCTTGGACGCCGATCATATATATATGTGCATGTGGTCAGTCTCTAGGGCATTGTCCTGTTTGATAGGGCTATGTCACTGTCCCCTGCTTCTGCCATTCATGAGCGGCCTTTAAAAACCCTTTAAAACATACAGTACTTCCTTCTACAGAAGTTTGTGTCTGTAGAATGCCGTGGATTCCGTTGTTCAGATGTGCACTACGTAATGTTTCTCATATTTAAGGGTTATTAGAGAGATTTTCGATATGTATATTTTTTTCTAGCTTAAATGATATGTTTTAAACGAATTTAACTTTTCTTTTCTGATGTAAATAATCAGATTTAAATACAGGCCCCCTTAACTACAATAATGGGGTTCCACATTGGAAATTGGGGTTTTTGGGTGAGAGAATACAGAAAACGGATAAAAGGATAATAGCCGTCTAACCTAAATGCACTCAGGTAACCTAACCTATGAGAAAATGTATAAAATAAGTGAAGCTCTCTAACCTAAACTCACCCACCTAACCTAACTTGAACTAAGAGAAAATGTATAACTTAACACATCCATCTAACCTAGCCTTACCTAGGAGAAAATGTATAAAGATTGATTAGCTGTCTAACGTACACATCCACCTTACCTAGCATAGAAGAAATTGTTTAAACTTAGATTACCTGTCTTACGAAACACACGCACCATACCTAACCTAGGAGAAAATGTGTAAAATAAGATTAGATGTCTAACCTAAATACATCCACTCAACCTAACGTAAAAAAAATTTGTAAAATAATGTCTAACCTAAACACACCCACCTAACGTAACATAGGAGAAAAAATCTAAAATAAGATTCGCCATCTAATGTAAACACACCCACTTATCCTAAAAACACCCACCTCACCCAAACATAACCACTTAACTTGAAAAGACCCACCTAACCTAACCTAGGAGAAAGCTTGTAAAATATAAAAAGCTGTGTAACCAAAACACACCCCACTAATCTAACCTATGAGAAAACGTATTAAAAGATTAGGTGTGTAATTTCAACTCTTCCACCTAACCTAGGAAAAAAAATTATAACAGAGACTGCCTAACCAAAACACACCAACCTAACCTAACCTAGTGTTCCGGTGTACATTCTTAAGCCCCTCTCCATATCTCTCTACCTCACTTAGGAGGGTGGAAAACTCCTCTACAAAGTTACTGTGTGTCTGAACAAGAGAATCCATGTCAGTCAACTTTAGAAGGATGTTTGAACTCTAAAATTGTACTCAATTGGATAATTTTGAAACCAAGAAACCAATCATGTTTCAGGATTTTTACAGTACATATAATTCGTAGCCAAAATCAGACTGATTAGGCTTTTTTACTCTCAAAGCATTGACAAAAATCAAATATGATCAAGAGAATAACTAACATGGCAGAATGAACACATCCCTGGGATAACAATAAGAAACAATATTTATCGCCAAATATTTCCGTAGCTCATAACTTGCGGAAGATTTGCGCAACCTTTTTGTATGAATCGTCCAAAAGATGTATAATTAAAAAGAAAACATATCTGAATTTTGCAGAACCTGTAATAATACTGTGTTTAGGTTTGACAACTCCCATATTTTACACGTTTTCTCCTAGGATATGTTAGGAGGGTGTGTGTAGGTTTTACAGCTTCTCTTATTTCATAAGTTCTTTAGGTTAGATTAGATGTATGTGTTTAGGCTAGACATCTATTATTTTACCTGTTTACCTGTCAGAATCTGGCTGAAACTGTAATTTTACCCTCTAAACACACCACCTAACGCAACGTAGGAGAAAATATATAAAAAAGATAAGCTATGTAATATAACCATGCCCACTTAACATAACCTTGGAGGAAAAGTATAACACAAGAGAAACTGTCTAACCTAAACACACCTACCTAACCTAACCTAGTGTTTGGGCCTACTTAGCCCCCTGTCCCTTACCTCACTTAGGAAGGTGAAAAACTCCTCTACAAAGCTACTGCATGTCAGAACTGAATCCCTGGCAGTCAACTGACACTTTTTTAGAAGGACTGATGAAATCTAAGATTGTAGATATTTGGATAATTATGAAACAAAGTATTCAATCATGTTTCAGCATTTTTACTGCACCAATAATTGATACCCCTAAAAGAGGATGATCAGGAATTTTTATCAAGAATGCATTGACAAAAACCGAAATACCATAGCGAGGAGAACACAACCTTTGGATAACAATATAGAAGAATATTTGGTATTATTACAGTATCGGCAAAATTTATCAATTAATTCTTTACTTATATTTTTGAGATGATTTATACAAAAAAGTCACTTGAATATTCCAAAGTTACGGGTTACGGAAATATTTGCCTATAGATGTTCCTTATGGTTATCCCTAGGATGTGCTTCGGCTGCCATGTTAGTATTTCACACAAAGGTATTTTGTTTTTTGTTGTTGCATTGTGGGTAAAAGTGCTAGATTACCCTATGTTATTGTTATTAATTATGGGCATGGTAAATATGCTGGAACACGAATGGTGTCTTTGTTTCAAGATTATCCAATTATTTGAGATTTTGGAATTGATCCGCCCTTTGTGCATTTTTTTTTTGTGGATTTATTATGCGTCCCAGAGAATGATGTTTACAGAAGAAAAGGTTAGTTTTACCATTGTTTATTGATTTTGCTAAAAGTTTTCCCCACCCAAATTCCTCGGTTCCCACTATGTGGCCACCAATACCGTAGGATATATTAGGGTATATATTATTTATTATATAAAACCCCATTTCGTTATCAGTAAAGTTTTACCGTGTTGTTCTATAGTAATACCTGTTCCTTACTGTTATCACAAGGATGTGTTTACTCTGCCTTGTTGGTTTTTCTCCCGATGGTATTTTATTTTTTGTCAATGCATTGTGGGTAAAAATGCCTGATCTTCCTTTGTTTTGTTTATGAAATATGGTTACTGTAAATACAGTATGCTGAAACATGATTGATTTTTTTGTTTCAAGGTTATCCAATTTAAAGCAATTTTTTAATTCATAATTAGGGTTTTGGGTGGCCTGGTGGTAATGTTCTTGCCTGGTGATTACTATACTGGGTTTCGAGTCAATCTCAAACTTCTTAATTCCTTCGGTCACTGCAACCTCTTCATCCTTGTGAGCTAAGGATGCGGGGTTTGCGGAAGCTTAGTCTTCTGATTCATCAGCAGCCATTGCCTGGTCCTCCTTGGTCCTAGTTTGGGTGGAGAGCAGGCTTGGTTGCTGATCATATGTATACAGTATGGGCATGTGGTCAGTCTCTAGGGCATTTTCCTGTTTGATAGAGCAATGTCACAGACCCCTGCTTGTACCATTCATGAGCGGCCTTCAAAAACATTTGAAAACACACAGTACTTCCATCTAAAGAAGTTTGTGTCTTTAGACTACCATGGATTCAGTTGTTCAGTACGTAATGTTTCTCATATTTTTGGGTTATTAGACAGATTTTCAATATGAATATATTTTCTAGCTTGAATGATGTGTTTTAAATGAATTCAAGTCTTATTTCTGATGTAAATAAACAGATTTAAATACAGGCCCCCTTAACTACAATACAGTGGAACCTCTACATACAAATGTCCTTATCCGAAGTAAAATTCGACCAAATTTCTGTCTCGACACCCGAAGTGTTGCTCCAACATAAGAAGTAAACAATACGCGTACGCGTGGAATTTTCTCGAAAGCGTCAACCATGGTTTGTTGTTGACGCCGCCAGACGGCAGCACATTGGAGGGACGCCAATCGAGCGTCACCTTGATCAGTCCTCTCATCTCGTGCGCATCGTGTGGTTGTTCTCTATTCGCTTAGCTATTAACAGTATTTTTTATCTTCCTTTTTCACGTGTTGTTTTCTGTGTTTCGTAATCATGGGTCCTAAAAAGCTTAGTTTCAGTTCAGGAAGTAGTAGTAGTGGTGAGAAAAGGAAGAAGTCAATGTTTTCATTAGAACTAAAGCAAGAAATAATAGAAAAGCATGAGCGAGGTGTATGCGTTAGCGATCTGGCTAAACAATATGGCCGGAATATGTCTACGATCTCGACGGTCATAAAACAGAAGGCAGCCATTAAATCAGTGAAACCTTCGAAGGGGATCATGATTATTTCCAAACGTCGTAGCCCTACCCTTGAAGAGATGGAACGCCTTTTGTTAATATGGATCAAGGACAAGGAGATTGTTGGCGATACGATCACTGAAACGATCATTTGTGAGAAGGCCAGCGCTATCTACAGTGACTTGAAGGAGGCGCGCTCTCGGGGTGACGCGGGGGAGAGTTCAGCCGATCCTACGACGGAGGAAGTCAAGGCGTCTCGAGGTTGGTTTGAGAAATTTAGGAAACGGACCGGGATTCATTCAGTTGTTCGGCATGGAGAAGCTTCGAGTTCGGACACCAAGGCTGCTAAAGACTTTGTTAAAAAGTTTAAAAGCATCGTGGCGGAGGAAGGCTACGTAGAGCAGCAGGTGTTCAACTGTGATGAAACCGGTCTGTTTTGGAAAAAGATGCTTAGTCTAACGTACATTACCGCCGAAGAGAAGAAAATGCCTGGACATAAGCCAATGAAGGATCGGTTGACTCTTGCGCTTTGTGCCAACGCCAGCGGGGACTGCAAAATTAAGCCTTTTTTAGTTTACCCTTCCGAAAACCCTAGGGCATTTAAAGCACATAGAATTAATAAAGACCTGCTACATGTTCTATGGCGTTCTAATTCTAAGGCTTGGGTTACTAGGCATATCTTTGTGGAATGGGTAAACGTAGTTTTTGGCCCTGCTGTCAAGAAGTATCTTCAGGAGCGGAATTTGCCTTTGAAGTGCTTGCTTTGTTTGGACAATGCACCCGCTCACCCCCCCGGACTCGAAGATGATATCATCGACGAATACAAATTCATCAAAGTGTTGTATCTTCCACCGAATACCACCCCTATCCTCCAGCCCATGGACCAGCAAGTCATCTCTAATTTTAAGAAGCTGTACACCAAGCACTTATTTAAGCAGTGCTTTAATGTCACGCAAAGCACCAGCTTAACTTTGCGTGAATTTTGGAGGAGCCACTTTAATATCGTGCACTGCTTAAAGATCATAGATCAGGCTTGGGAGGGAGTAACTCGTCGGACCCTGAATTCCGCTTGGAAGAAGCTTTGGCCTGATGCTGTTGCTCCCAGAGATTTCGAAGGTTTTGGCCCCGAGAATGAACCTGTGGTTTCCGCCGAGGAAGACGTCGAAGAGATTGTATCCCTTGGCAAGTCCATGGGTCTGGAGGTGGATGAAGATGACATCACCGAACTCGTCGATGAGCATCATGAAGAGCTCACCACCGAGGAACTCAAGGAGCTGCAAGCCATGCAGCATGATGAGTTCCAAGTGCAGTTGAGTGAGTCGGAGGAGATCGAGGAGGTAGGCCAAATCTTAGGTGCGACGGAAATAAGACAGATGTTGGCATATCATCAACACGTGGTTGATTTCATCGACAAGCATCACCCACAGAAACTTCAGGTTTGCCGTGTAGTTGCGCAGTTGGATGATGTTTGTTTAACTCATTTTAGAAAAATCCTCAAAAGCCGTACCAAGCAACTTTCACTCGATAGTTTCTTTAAAAAATCTTTACTAAAACGCTCTAGTGATCATGATGAAAAGAAAGAAAGTGAAGCAAAGAAAAGAAAGACTGAATCGAGTGAAAGTGATGAAAATATAAAATAAGAAAAGAAAAAAAAAAGTTAAAAAAATATAAAATTATAAAAATGAAAAAAAAAAGCTAAGTTAAGTTAAAGTTCATGTAGTGTAAGTTAGTGTAAGTTATCGTACACGTTATCGTACAAAGTCGCCGTCCCTACCTCCTCGCTGATCTTCCATCTCCTCCTGCGTAGCAGTCCCTACACCTGCGCTGGCCTGTCGCTAAGGTAAAGTGTTACATAAAAACAACTTTTCTATTTATTATTTCTTTATTATTCTTTTTTTAGATATTTATGTATTATTATATTGTATTAATGTTATGTGTAATTATGTGTAGCCTGTTATTAAGGAGTTATTATGGTTTTTTAGGCTGAGGAATGAATTAAACAAATTACCATATATTCTTATGGGAATATTTGCTCCAACATACGATCGTTTTAACATATGAAGCAGTTTCTGGAACGAATTAAGATCGTATGTAGAGGTATCACTGTAATGGGGCTCCACCTTAGAATTTGGGGTTTTTGGGTGGGAGAATACAGAAAACGGATAAATTGATATTAGTCGTCTAACCTAAATGCACTCAGCTATCCTAACCTAGGAGAAAATGTACAAAATAAGTGAAGCTGTCTAACCTAAACTCACCCACCTAACCTAAGTCAACCCAAGAGAAAATGTATAACTTAAACATCCACCTAACCTAGCCTAACCTAGGAGAAAATGTATAGAAATAGATTAGCTGTCTAACCTAAACACATCCACCTAATCTAACCTAGGAGAAAACATGTAAAATAAGGGAAGCTTTCTAACCTAAACACACCCATTTAACCTAACATAGAAGAAAATGTATAAACTCAGATTACCTGTCTAACTAAACACACCCACCTAACCTAACCTAGGAGAAAATGTGTAAAATAAGATCAAATGTCTAACCTAATTACAGCCACTCAACCTAACGTATAAAAAAACGTGTAAAATAATTTCTAACCTAAACACACCTAAGAACACATCCTTCTGGTAACAATATAGAAGAATGTTTGGTATTATTACAGTATTGGCAAAATTTATCTATTAATTTTTTACTTATATTTTTTAGATGATTTATACAAAAAAGTCACTTGAATATTCCAGTTACGGGTTACGGAAATATTTGCCTATAGATGTTCCTTATGGTTATCCCTAGGATGTGTTTACGCTGCCATGTTAATATTTCACACAAAGGTATTTTGTTTTTTGTTGTTGCATTGTGGGGAAAAGTACTAAATTACCCTTTGTTATTGTTATTAATTATGGGTACGGTAAATATGCTGGAACACGAATGGTTTCTTTGTTTCAAGATTATCCAATTAATTGAGATTTTGAAATTCATCCGCCCTCAAGAATGCATTAAAGTTGACTGCATTGAGTCTGATGTTCACACTTGCAGTAGCTTTGTAGAGCAGTTTTACACCCTTCTAATTAGGATAAGGGGAATTTTGGGGTAAGTAATTCAATTAGGCCCAACCCCTAGCTCAGGTTAGGTGGTTGCGTTTAGGTTGGACAGGTTCTATTATTATTTGCAACAAAAATAGACGTTCAATCCATTGAAAACACACTAAGTTGGAATAGATATATTTATTATCGAATATCCAAGTTTGGAAGAAACTGATTTTACATCATATATATACATATGCATATATATGTTTATATATTAAATATTTACAGTATATATTTATATATATAAATATACATGTAAATAAAAAAAAAAAAATATATATATATATATATATATATACATACAGTATATATATATATATATATATATATATATATATATATATATATATATATATATATATATATATACAGTATATATATATATATATATATATATATATATATATATATATATATATATATATATATATATATATACATATATACATATATATATATATATATATATATATATATATATATATATATATATATATATATATACATATATACATATATACATATATGTATATATATATATATATATATATATATATATATATATATATATATATATATATACACATACAGTATATATATATATATATATATATATATATATGCATATATATATATATATATATATATATATATATATATATATATATATATATATATATATATATATATATATATATATATATATATATACAGTGAAACCTTTACATACGAATGTCCTAACATACGAATTCTCCAACATCCGAAGTAAAATTCGACCAAATTTCTGTCTCGACACCCGAAGTGTTGCTCCAACATACGAAGTAAGCATTACGTGTACGCGTGGAATTTTCTCGAAAGCGTCCAGCGTCGTTTGTTGTTGACGCCGCTAGATGGCAGCACATCGGAGGGACGCCAATTGAGCGTAACCTTGATCAGTCCTCTCATCTCGTGCGCTTCGTGTGGTTGTCCTCTATTCGCTCAGTTATTAACAGTGTTTTTTATCTTCATTTTTCACGTGTTGTTTTCTGTGTTCCGTAATCATGGGTCCTAGAAAGCTCAAGTATGGGAAATGAAAGAGAATATGGGAAGAGTTGGATAGGAATACTGACCTGGCTAGAATTATTATCTAATGGATAGTAATGTTGATTACAATGGCATCAATGCCAAGTACAAAGAAAATGATTTAGATTATTTTGGTTATGGAAATCAACATGTGATTGGTTATATAGTCCGATATTCATATTTTAAATATAATTCTTAACAATAAAGTAACGTATATGCTGTTTGAATATTAGTTTGTTTTGCTAAGCATCATTGTTATTGATAAATATTTTTCTCTATAGTTAATATGGTTTTCTTTTCTCTTTGCAGATTCATTCTCGTCATAAAGGTAGGATGACCATGATGCACCTGAGCCTATAATTTTAGATTTTTCTTGCTAATTAACTATTAGTTTTATGTCTTTGTTGTAATGCCAGCCCTATACATCTTAATTCTGAGTACAATATGGTATTCAGTTGTCATGTTCAGAATTGTGGACCATAATCTTATATATATGCACAATAGTTGAAAAGATTACCATAAGGATTTGGGAACGTTTACAACAGATGGAGATGGTATCTGTGGTGATCTAGAACTGTTTTGAAATCCATTTTTTTTTTGGTGTGTGTATTTTCTTAACATGTAAAACTGCATTTGTTCCGTAACTCTAATACAAACCAACGCTATTTATAGGGGATTTACTTTCGGCGAAGCTGAAAGGACGATGGCTTAGAATTTAGGAGAGTTAACTACCCATCCCGCTAGGTTTGACATGTAAGACTGCGTATTTTTGTTGATGATTATGTCTTTTTTTAACATGTAGGACTGCGTATTTTTCTCGCTTGTTATTGAAGGTATATTGAATATTTTTTCGAATATGAATTCTCCATTTGTATTGAAATCTTATTTGCTTATTTATGTCAGTGTTTTTTATGACGTTATGTAATTATTTGTATGCAAACCTATGATGTGTATTATGATGTATTGTACCATTATTTATATAATTTCTCAATGAACCTATTTTATGTCAGAAATGTCACTATGCAATTGTGTAGCAAGTAGATTTACATGTTATTTTGGGCTCAGTGTGTATTATACTACATTGAAGGCTTCTCTTGAATAAGAAATGGTTATTGTATCGAGAGTTTAAATTTATTTTTGTTTTAGAATAGAAAAGCTTTGTATTCAGAAAAGAAATCTGAGGATTCAACCAGAAGTTCATGCATTAAACCGTTTAATGCAACTTGTTTTGTTTATTACTATAATTATAATGTAAAAATGTTTATTTAAAAATATCTTGAACATTGATTTCACAGAGGAAGAGAATAATAGAGGTAGTTGCTTTTGTATAGGAGATGTTCTCTGCTTTTGATCTTTGTTCTTTGCTGCACGTGAAGGTGTTCTCGCTTGTTAGAAATGGCTTGCTTAAGCTTTCCTTATTCCCTGGCGACCGCTTGACTTAATCCCCGCTGCTTGCTTTGCGCGCTGTCTGTCTGTGTTCCTTGACGTTGATTCTTGTTCCTCTGTGAAAAGTTTTGTGATCTCTAAATTCGCTTTCAAAATTAATAAAATCATTGCTCACTTTTTTTTTTCATTTAGAGTTTTCCTATCTGATATTTTTACCATTTTACTTATCAATAAAAGTCTTCAATGTGGTATCCATGGTGCTCTTAACTCTGCTGATGGCTGCAGATGGTGAGTGTTATATCTTTTCTTTTTAAGCGTTTTTATTTTTTTTCCCATTTCATAATCTTAATATTCATTTGTAATTCCTTTTCAGATGTTTAAGGTTTCAGATTATTTCCGATATCTGCATTATCTGTTGGTTTCGTCTTTTGTAAGCTTTGGAATTTGACAGTATTGTTGTTCACCTCACTTTGCTATAGGGAAGGAGGAGAGAGAGTAGTCATACTCTGGTGAGAGGGATTATTGATATTTCCCAAAAGTCTCAACATTAACAATAACGTTTGCTTTAATTGCGAATATGTAAGCGATCAAATACGGCATTAGAAAGAATATAAACAACAACTTTGTCTGTTGTAGTTTGTTTACGCCAGAGTAAGATAATCACCTTCTTATGCGAAGAAGATTAGTTCGCCAAACTTTCATCTGGGCTCCACAAGGCACTAGAAGAGTTGGAGGACCCAGGCCTACATGACTGAGGACAATGAAACTGGACACGGGAGAGGTATTGAATTAAAAGCTCAAGATAGAGACGACTAGCGAAATCTGAGGCCGTTTGCGTCAATATGCGTAGGAGGTGATGATGATAATGATGATGATAAGTGAAACTTTAGAATTAGTCAGAATACTACGGAAAATATCCTAAAACTAGAAATGCACTCTGAGAGTGCATACCTCCGGCACGGCATCTTATTAATCGAGGTTATGATCAATTAAGTCGACCTTTTGGTCGACCTTGACCTTGATCTTTGACCTAGAACTTTCAAAATTGAATCACTTTGACGTCTCAACATAAATATTAATCCCTGAAAGTTTCGCTACTCTGTGAGTAAAATTGTGGCCAGGACGTTCTTCACAAACAAACATGCAAAGGGGCGAAAACATAACCTCCTCCCAACATGTTGGCGGAAGTAACAAATCAGTGCTTTAGGCCTAGGAGTGTGGGGGGGGGGGGGGGAGGGAAGATGGGGCTAGATAAGGGGGCCGCTATATAATCTTTGCTTCTTGTCTTATAGCTTTTTATATTGACAATACCAGGCGTTTAGAATCCTCCTTTGTCGCCAGTGGTGTGATATGTTGGTTGAATCGAGTTATTTAGGGAATGGGGTTATTTAGGCCGGTCAGGAAATTATGAATAGGTTAGAATACTTAGGTTATGCAGATCAAACCTTGTACTGTGGCATTTAGGTTATGTATGTTAGGTTTAGTACCTCTGGCCTTTAAAATTAGTTTGTTTGAGGGACTTTGATGTGAATCAAGAATTCTGGCATAAGATGACTGCTCCATTGCAAGAGATCCAGCGTCTACTTCTCGCCTTCTCCTTTTGGTAAGTCATTTTCATATTTACTTTTCAGACAATCCGTTTTACAGGAAGTTAAGGAAAATTGTTTGAATAAGCTCATTGATAAATGAACTACATTCAAATGCGTGATATTTTCAATTTGTAAGTTGAACTGTAAAAGTTTAATGGCAAAATGTCATGAATAGAAATTTAATTTATATAACTGAATGTTATGTAAATGTTAATAGCAATAACATGGATTTCTTTATTTGATATTAATGATAAAATATAGCATTAAACACACATTTTCCTTTGCTTGTTGGTAGTACGGATTGACTGTTTGTAATTGATAAAGATAAGTAAATTACTTCTCGATTTTGATTTTCAAAAAAGTTTATTGTTACATATTTGAATGATAAAGTTTAAAAAAGAAAATTTAAAGTTGTCGATAGTTTAATGTTGATAATTACAATTACGGAATTTGTTTTGTTAGTAATACTCTTAATTTATGGTATTCTGTTACTCTCTTGATTGGAAGTGTAAGTCAAGATTTTTTGCTAATGAAGCAGGACTTTTTATTTTCTATATTGGTATTGTGTTTAATCGGCGCCCTTTCTTACAGGTTAAGCGTGATTGTAGTGTCTTAAAAAGGATTTCTGGCAGTAGCCAACACCAAAATAACTAGGAACGTTTTGTTCAAAAGAAAAATCAAGTAAGTCTTATATATATATATTTTTTTTTAATTTGATTCCAATAAGGTAAGGCTATATCTATATGTTTTCGTTTTTCTGTGTTCTTTTGTCCGTATATGTTATTGATATGCTAACTAGTCTATTTATTAACGAATTCCTTTGAATAGCCACTAGACAACCGACTTGTAAACTGACTACCTGTGTCTAGTCTTGTTAGCATAAATGTTAAATGAATTATGGAAAAGGTCATCTCTATGGGAGTAATCCTTAGCATCTTTTTAACTATGATGTTAACAACTTCTTAAATCGCAATAATGCCTTTCCTCA
>NC_090750.1:67685497-67697997 GCF_036898095.1 Palaemon carinicauda | reverse complement strand
GGGGGGGGGGGGAATTGGCCTGATCGCCGTCCGATTGGTCAGGCCTTGTTGCGTGTCCCGACACCCCATCAATAGGCCTCGAGATTTCTCCCGGATCGTTGTTGTTGGTGTTGAAGATTGCTTGGCCCTTGCGGCCAGCCACGGGCTCTTCCACTCTTGAAGCCTGGATCCTTTGTGGCGGCGTTTTACCGGCCACGTGCTTTGAAGATGTTTGGAATGAGACCTCAGGGGAGTAGACTGGTATAGGATGTTTGGTCATGTGGTGAGGCTCTAGGTAGGGTCCCAATGCTTGTGGGAATTCGACTGATCCTTGCTGGCGGGGTCTTTAGTTTGAAAAAAGTGGTGCAATGACAGCCAGGAATAACTATATTTATATATATATATATACTGTATATGTATATATATATATATATATATATATATATATATATATATATATATATATATATATATATATATATATATATATATATATATATATATATATATCATATATGTGTGTGTGTCTGTGTAACGAAATACACACGCGCACACACACGCGCAAATAAATATATATATATATATATATATATATATATATATATATATATATATATATATGCGTGTGTGTATTTGTATGTATGTGATACTCTTTTGGTTTGCAAAAAATTATGAAAATGTTCAATTACCAGAGAAAGAGGTGAAAAAATATCTACATAGAACACGGTGATAGTATGAATAATTTTCGATATAAATATATCACGTATGCATTTATATTTTATTTCATAATAAAAATAAAAAGATTTTTCATCCTTGCAAAAATGTATTTGAAATATTGAGATGAGAATTTACTCAAAAACATTTTTTTTTTAACTATGGATAGATTTTTAAAACATTTTTTACTCTAATATGTAAAATACCAGAAAATTTAAATCATGTGTCATCCATAAATGATTGTAAAATTCAACACATTTTATTCCGACAAGGAAACACAATCCTTTATAAAATAATTTATATATTCTTTAATCTATTTTACATATTGTTATTCTTGAAAATACTATTATTTTCAGTTTTCTTCCTAGAGAGAGAGGAGATAAATAACGCTGTAATATATGTAGCAATTCAAAAGCACTTCCATTATAATGTCTAAGTATATACTTTCAAGCTTTTGATAATCCTATATTGTATCTTAGTTACTAGGAGGACATTCATCTTCCTTTAGTAGGTAACGACATAATATGTAAATAAAGGATTTCTATTATGTTTAATCGTTGAATAATTGAGTAGCCATATTGTAAAAGAACTCACAGATACCAGCCACCTCATATTTATAGAATTTCTAGGAAAATTTTATTTTTCTTTAATGAAATATTCAGCCACGACTATAGGTGGCGTTGCTCGATAGCACAAGCTTTCAAAAGTAAAGATTGAATTTCTTAGTTAAACTGCTAAATAGATAATTCAGAAGAGCATTATGCACCAAGGCAACGAGTGTACGTAATCGTCCTTAAATGAAATATTTCTCCTCCCCTATATTAGCAATTTTCGTTATGTAATTATCAAAGTGCCTTTTATTATCTAGAGGTATGGCTGGTAGCTCCTTTATGGTAAGTAGAAATCGCTCTCTCTCTCTCTCTCTCTCTCTCTCTCTCTCTCTCTCTCTCTCTCTCTCTCTCTCTCTCTCTCTCTCCCTTCTTGCCTTCTAACATCTATACTTGTACTTCTTAAACCAACAGTAGAGTTTATCCTCAGTTGGACATCATCGCTAAATGACTACAAATTATTTCTCTCTCTCTCTCTCTCTCTCTCTCTCTCTCTCTCTCTCTCTCTCTCTCTCTCTCTCTCTCTCTCTCTCTCTCTCTCTCTCTCTCTCTCTTCTGTTCCTTTTTTTCCTTCTTGACTTCCAACTTCTATATTTGTACCTCTCAATCCAACAGTAGAGTTTATCCTCAGTTGCACATCATTGGTGAATGACTTCCAAATCTCTCTCTCTCTCTCTCTCTCTCTCTCTCTCTCTCTCTCTCTCTCTCTCCCTCCCTCCCCCTTTTTCCCTCTTGACTTCCAACCTCTATACTTGTACTTCTTAATCCAACAGTAGAGTTTATCCTCAGTTGCACATCGGTGCTGAATGACTTTTACATATTCTCTCTCTCTCTCTCTCTCTCTCTCTCTCTCTCTCTCTCTCTCTCTCTCTCTCTCTCTCTCTCTCTTGTTATACAGATCAAATTTTAATTCAATTTAATTTTCAAATTGAAATATTCTCTCCCTATTCGCCGTGCGTCTTAAACCTAATAAGTTTCACAAACGCACGAAGGTACGAAGGGTCTTAGGAATTTTCATTCGACTTCATAATAGACGTAACATGACATATGATCCTTCCTTTATAACTTTTCTCCACTGGACAAAGTATTCCTGTTTGATATGACATAGCCTACCACTCTCTAATATGACAGCGTGGCACAGGAATTTATCGCCCTAGCCTCTCAGAGCGATGAGTCAGCATATTATTAAGGACCATTTTCCTTTTCCATATTGCTAAAAGAAGGACCATTCTCTCTTGTTCTTTTCTTACCTTCCCTAAAATGTCATAATTATTAGTACTTTATTCAGACTACACTTTTTACTCTATTTGAACAATTTTTTTTTTTTATGCACCAGATAATAACTTGCTGTATAATCATTTGTTCATATCAAATGCTTAGTAGTTTTCTTATTCCTATATATCCTCATCCAATACATATCAATGATATTTGGCTCCGCAATTTTAGATATACTAGTAATCGTTTACGTATTTTTATTTTCTATTTTTGAAGATCTAGAACCCTTCATGCATCAAATCATAAGGGACTCTCTTCATCACATTGTGACATCGTTGGTCGCATTTATTCCCAAATATTCTATAAAATCCAAAATTACATTGTACCAAAGTCCACACAGATATTAATTTCCTCTTCTTCTGATCTTCCTTGTTCCTCGTGAATTTTATTAAGATACTGTGAAAAATTAAAATACACAAAAGTTCTTATCAATAAACTCTGGATAATCGGTGTACACACAGAAACACACATACACACAAACCGACACAAAAAAACTTCAGGTTCGTGTTTGTGAGTGGACCAGAGTGTACTATTCTCTTTGTTGACTTGTCGGGAAATGTTTTCTCCCTTTTATGAAATATAATACCATTAACATTTTGCAATAATACCGTTATTATCTTAAAATATTAACGTGAACTTAACAGATAACCTTAACGATCAATAAGGAAGAACATTTATAAACAGGTTAAAAAGATGGGTTTCCCTTTTTTCAGGCTCAGAAACTTTAATTTCCGGATTACTTCCTTTTCCTTTCGACGAACATAAGAAACCATTTCCCTGGGATCTACTTCACATTGACTATGAAAAAAACATATTTTCCCCAAAAGTCTCCAGACACGACCAAGGAAAGATCTCTGTTGACCCACGAGATCTGTCTACGAGAGAAGTAACTTTACTTGATTTTCCGAATGTCTTCGGGATAGTACTGGAGATCATCTTCTTCTCCGGAAATTGGGAAAATATGACTTATAGGATCTTCCGATGAGTATCCAAGAATGTGACTTTAAACGAAAATAAATCACTTATTTTGAGTAACGAAGAAAAATTGAAGGGAAGCAAGGCAGTGCGAAGACTTTCATGGCGTTATTTCATCTTGGCTGAAAGATCAAACCAAAAAGTACTTCTTACACACACACATACATACATACATACATACATACATACATACATACATTACATACATACGTACATATATATATTTTTGTATATATATATATATATATATATATATATATATATATATATATATATACTGTATATATTATATATATATATATATATATATATATATATATATATATATATATATATATATATATATATATATATATATTCTTTTTTTGTGTGTGTGTGCATAGGGATATCCACACTAGTCAGGCCCACTCACACTAGCTCAGTTTTCTGTGAGCATTCAGGCAAGTCTCCTAACAGAACCAAGCCGTTCTGGCCAGTGTGGTGATAAAAACTTGCCTAACCCCAGACATGAACAAAACAACCTCATCTCGGCCCTAGTTTGCAGCGAAAGTGGAACATCCACCTAAGATGGGGGCTAGATACATCCCACTGTAGGGACTGCTAAAAATCTCTGGACAAGAACGAGTCACCGTTGGAAACTGAACCTTACAACATATGATGACATAACAATGTCTTTGGAAAATCTTGCTGTATTACTTTAAGAGACGAAATAAATGAATTGGGATACAATGTGATTGAGTGAAATTAGAAGAATTTGGGAATCTTATATAGAGTCAAATGAAAGCCATAATTTTCAGTGGACATATAAAAAGCAAAGAAAATGGGGTGTTTTTTTTTTTATTATTGATAGAAAAACTTACAGGTAACATAGAAGAATTTTATAGTATTAAAATTGAATGATTGATCATCAAAGTTGTGATGGGCCGAGAGAGGCTATGACTAAGAAGGCAGGATGTAAGCAACTGAGTAACTTTATTACAGAATATCCATTTATATATACATAAACTCCAGGCAAAAAGGACATAACATAACAGGCAATTTCATGTTTAACCGACAACCGTTGCTGTTAACAGTTAACGGTGAGAAAAACAGACATGTTTATTCAGTTCCCTATCAGTGCAAGGGGAGAGCTAAGATACAAAGCATAATATATACAAAAAAAGAAATGTCGTTAGTATGTACGATCGTGTGACACACAGTTGGTACATGGCTCCCCCCCCCCTAAAAGTGACATACTGTACATGTTAAATAAGACGCCCTGATCTAGAGAGGTGAACTGTAGGCGGGTCATCTGACAGGAGATAAGCAGGTTTTAGACGATCAATGGAGACCCAGTCTTCTATGCCACGAATGTTTAGCAGGAATGCTTTTGGACTGCGTCTGATCACAAGGAAAGGGCCCGTGTAAGGGGGTGTTAGCGATGGCTTGCTAGTGCTGTTGGGTAGGAAGACGTGCGTTGCAGAGTGCAAGTCTGTCGGTATGTGATGCTTCGCTGGGGGCTTGTAAGTCTGGCGGCATGGAGTAAATTTTCCCACGACGTGACATATGCGCTGGAGATCGTCGTCGGAGGTTGTAGAAGGAAAAAATTCGGCAGGGACGACCAATGGGTCGCCATACACCATTTCAACTGCCGAGACGCGAGGGCGTCTTTAGGAGTGGTCCTTAGTCCCAGGAGGACCCAGGGAAGCTGAGTAAACCAGTTGGAATCCTTGCAGCGGGACATCAAAGCTGCTTTGAGGGTGCGATGAAAACGTTCAACCATTCCATTGGCAGCAGGGTTATAGGCAGTTGTCTGATGTAGGGTGATGCCCAGGAGATTATCTAATGATGTCCACAATTGAGAGGTGAAAGTGGTGCCCCTGTCAGAAGTAATATGCTCAGGGATACCAAATCTTGCAATCCATCCTGAGAGTAAGGCAGATGTACATGAGGCGGATGTTGCAGTTTCCATGGGAATGGCTTCAGGCCAACGAGTGGAGCGGTCGATGACTGTAAACAGGTAATGATGTCCTTGTGATGTGGGTAGGGGCCTACAACGTCGACGTGAATGTGGGCGAAACGACGCTGAGGTTGAGGAAAGGTGCCCACTCCTGAATCCATGTGTCGATGTACTTTGGAAGTTTGGCAAGAAGTACAGGCGTGGACTCAATCCTTAGTATCCTTAGAAATGCTGTGCCAAATGAACTTCGTCTTCAGCAGCTGTGCAGTGGAACGGCACTAGGGATGTGAAAGGCCGTGAATGAAATCAAACACCTGTCGGCACATGGGAGCAGGAATCCAAGGTCGCGGTCTACCAGTACTGACGTCACAGAGGAGGGTGGTGTTGGAGTCGTCGAGGGGGAAGTCTTCCCAACGGAGGGATGTGCAGGATGTCCTACATGCACACAAACAGAATCACAGATTCAGCCCTTCCTACCAGTCCCCCTTTCCTAACTACAACCCATCTCACTGGGGTATAACTACTCCGTCTCGCCCTACCCGAGGGACGGGAAGACACCGAGTAGTTATAGGTCTGATATGTGAGTTTAGGAAATTTGGCAGTAGTCAGCAACACTCTAGTTATTGTATTTTTGCAGTGACGTAAGTGCGAAAAAATTTATTTAAGAAGAGTAATAGAGACGTAATGCAACAAAAGAAGATATATACCAACACTGGTAAGAACCACACATGATAAACAGTGGCAGCAGTATAGCGAATCCCATGAAATCTACTAGATACTTTTGTCTAAACCAGAATGCATTTTCATATATCTTAATTCGCGTTTCGTATTGTTTCGTTTCTGGTAGTTGTTCTGCTGCTGAAATGAGATTTCAAAAGATACATTTTTCTCTCATAAAGCATTCATAAATATTATGAATAAATAAGGGAAGGTCATGGAAAATGGAAAATTCTGAAACGATAACTGTGTGGTAAGGGCAACTATAAATTCCAGATGAGACCTAACAGTTTAAAATATTTTCTAAATATTTTTCCACGTGAATCATAGATAAACATTTAGCAGTGAACGATATTTCCTTTTTTTTTTTCACGCCATTTCTTAATTCCATTTATCATACAAACATATTTTCATGAAATATTAAACGTGTAAACGTCAACGCAATGTCAAAAGTCCTTGGAAGTTTTTTATCATTTCAAAATCGTATAGATTTCAACTCGGAAATACAAATGGACTGCAAAGAATCAGAATATATTCTTAGTAAATGAACAATTAACCGATCGACATGATTCGAGTTTTTACAAAATATAATATTACTTCTACGATGAACTATATTTACAACAGGACTGGAAATTACTCCATTTGCTTTTTTATTTGTGAGCATGTTCATGGCAGTTACTGTTTTGTGTAACTTTACTTTAGGAAGATTATTAACCACTTAAATTTTATCTGCATATTCAAATAATTTATTAAATCTCATTGAATTTACTATATTTCTGAATAGTAATTCAGCAACTAACATAAAAAAATAAACAATTATGGTACGTAATAGTTAAGGGTCACGTAAGTGGATAACTCGGACATCTCTTGGCAAGTAAATATGATAAAATAACTCTTAAACATATTCAAGTTTACAGATGAATGTATGTAAATCATACAGAAGAAAAAGTTAAATGAAATAACACCCTTTGCCTACCAATGTGCGTATTTTGTGTAGCTATCTTTGAATGTCCAGACTATGCCTAAATCTAATCCAAACACCAACCAGATAGCACAGAGAAGAACTCGCCATGAAATAGAGATGAAAAATGAGGGAACTGATAAAAAAAAAGAAATATTCATTTCACTGGAAACCTTTTCTTAATTACTTCAAGTCTATCGATAGATTCTTTTATCTAACCAGGCATCTATGTAATTATTTTCAAAATTTTATTGTTTTTTTTTTATTTAAATGCAGTATATATATATATATATATATATATATATATATATATATATATATATATATATATATATATATTTTTATCATACATACATGATTAAGAATAAAAAGAATAGGTAATGGACCTGTCATACTGTCTCCCCTATATGATAAAGAGCAAGTTTCTTGTTTTATATATATATATATATATATATATATATATATATATATATATATATATATATATATATATATATATATATCATATATATACAGTATATATATATATATGTATATATATATGAATATATATACAGTATATATATATATATATATATATATATATATATATATATATATATATGTATATATATATATATATATATATATATATATATATATATATATATATATATATATACTAACGCTCAGCGGTATTGTCAGACCTATAACTACTCGGTCTCTTCCCGTCCCGCGGGTAGGGGGAGAGGGAGTAGTCATACCCCAGTGAGATGGGTTGTAATTAGGAAAGGGGGTCTGGTAGGAAGGGCTGAATCTGTGATTGGGTTTGTGTGCATGTGCATGTGTGAGAAGATCTCTAAATATTTAGCCGTCATTTTTGACGGGTCGCGTATACTAGGGTGTATTTTGTAGCCTTGTTAAGAAATCAGAACCACTTGAATGGAATGATAAAAAGAATACTGTCTTATACCTGTTATTTTATAACCATTATCTTGATTTTAGAATACTTTGCTAAATATATTGCATCTCCTGAAAAATTTTCTTATATTTCAATTAACCGTAGCCTACTTTTTGATACAGTATCATGAAATATCTTTCTATGTTCATTAAATTTCCAAAACTTCGGCCCATGGATATGCACTGAAACCCAAATACTCAAAATTTCTCACCTTGAGAAAATTAATAATTCCCGAATTCGAATAAGTATTTGCCTCCATTATTCCTATATATGCTTATGCAGAAACTGAATATTCCCCCAACATCTTCATATCTTGGTTTCGAACATTAAATATCCCAAAATATAACTAATATTTCCTAAAATGAAAAGAGTGGAAAGAAATTAATTCCAGTGAAAGAAGCTGAAGAGGTAAAGAAGGTCCCATCCTGCCGGTCCTATTTCGTCCAGCTCTTCATGATTTAATGAGGGGAGAAGTCGGGCAAGAATGAAAAAGAAATTAAAATCCTTCCAACCCGGCGCCTTTTCTTTACCTCAAAGTGATATTAAGAAATATCAAAGAATATCAAATGAGTCCTGAGAGATTTGGATACGCTAAATTCTTTTCATGGAGAAGGATCTTCAAATGAAATGCAGTCTAAAAGACTTATAGCTCAGCTCTAAAAAGCGATGCAGATTTACGTGAGAGAGAGAGAGAGAGAGAGAGAGAGAGAGAGAGAGAGAGAGAGAGAGAGAGAGAGAGAGAGAGAGAGAGGCAGAGGCTTTTGATTATTCATTTTCAAACATTCACGAATATTGTAAGTAGTCATATCTTTTCACACTTTCCCTACACATCAAAAATGAACATCTGATAAAAAACTACGTCACAAAAAAACAAAAACTAAAAACAGATGTGTTTTAAAATGAAAGTCACAACAAAATTAATTTTGAACCACGAATGAAAGCCGCTGATCATACTTCATATTGAAGAAGGACATGGCTGACTTGTCAATATTCAATTAACGGTACGTCAGTCTATAGGGATAGGAATACGTTTTTACAGTATGTTGTTCTTTTGGCGACAGACTTTATATGAAATACATAACTGCATAGAATATTTATATGTTAAGCTTTCAGCTGCAAACAGCAAGTCTTTTTTTTTTTTTTATATAGAATATAGGGTAACCCTTGACGATTTTTTTTCATTGAAAGAATGTTATTCTCTTTTTCAAATTATTCTACTTCTTGCTGGGTAATGAATTGACATTTAGGTGATATTTGTCTTACACTGAAAGCTCTCTCAAAGAAAACCATTATAATATAAGAAGCCAAGTCCTGTCTCAAACTGATAAAAGTCTCGTTTATGTTGCTTTCATTTTTAAATTCAATTCCTTTTGCTGGAATATAAGAAACCACTCAATTCCTTTTGCTGGAATATAAGAAACCACTTAAAATAGTCTATGGCGTTTTTTTTATAAATATAATTCTTATGGAGTTCATTATTTTCTTTCTACTTCGACCATTCATTTATTGGATATGAATAAGATTTTCTGTTATACTGCCATTCAACTAAGAACTATTGTCTCTCTACTAATACCTTGCATATACGATGTGTCTGAGTGCATACTTATTTAGCGAAGATATCACTAAGATAGACACCCTGTAAATAATTTAAGAGATAGGAGGTCTCCCTGTCTAACTCCTTTCTCAATCCAAATTTTCTCACTATCTTTATGTAGTTTTAGGATTACTGTACTTTGTCCCAACCGTGTGTCACACGATCGTACATAGTAACGACATTTCATTTTGTGTATATATTATGCTTGTATCTTCGCTCTCCCCTCGCACTAATAAGAACCTATAATAACATGTCTGTTTTTCTCACCGTTAACTGTTAACCGGTGCGGTGTCAATTTGAACATGAAATTGCCTGTTATGTTTTGTATGCCCTTTTTGCTTGGAGTCTTTGTATATAAAAGCGAGTGTTCTGTAATAAAGTTACTCAGTTGCTTTCATCCTGCCTTTGAGTCACAACCTTCTCTCGGCCCGTCACATTGGTGACCCCGGAGTGACTCGCTCCTCCCGCCTTCCCCCCCTCACCGTTAGTATGATGCCCTCAAAACATACCTTCTGCCGCAGTACTCGCCGTCGCCAGCCGCCCGTATAGCAAAGCTTTTTCACCTCTCTCAACAACCGTTGGGGGACCAAAGGGCTTCACTCACCCTCAGTGAAATGACCAGTATCAATCGCCTGCAACCTGCCGCACACGGCTCTCCTCGTGAGGTGAACCTACTTTGTGCCCTTTGGGTAAGCCATTTACCCGAACCTGTACGCGCTGCCATACCCTATGTTCATAGTTTGCCCCTATGGACACCCACTTCATGACCTTCAAGACATCCATCAACGCCTCCACTCCTGACGAAGAGGACACCTATTCAACTTCAACCGAAGCTGACGTGAATGCCGTAGGACACTTACGCCTATGAATGCCGTAGGACACACGCCTATGAATGCCGTAGGACACACACGCCTATGAATGCTGTAGGATACGCCTATTAATGCCGTAGGACACACACGCCTATGAATGCCGTAGGATACGCCTATTAATGCCGTAGGACACACGCCTATGAATGCCGTAGGACACACACGCCTATGAATGCCGTAGGATACGCCTATTAATGCCGTAGGACACACACGCCTATGAATGCCGTAGGGCACGCCTACCCCGTGACAAGCCGGAGCGGCAAAAAAGCCACCCATCATCCACCACTTGCTCGCATCCCAACCAACGACTTCAACAGCCACTCACTGCTGCTCATCGGCCGAAGTTTTGCTACTACCACTCCAGATCAGGGTGCCATGTTTAACATGTACAGTATGTCATTTTTAGGGGGGGGGAGCCATGTACCAACCGTGTGTCACACGATTGTACATAGTAACGACATTTCATTTTGTGTATATATTATGCTTGTTTCTTCGCTCTCCCCTCGCACTAATAAGAACCTGAAATAACATGTCTGTTTTTCTCACCATTAACTGTTACCCGGTGCGGTGTCGGTTTGAACGTGAAATTGCCTGTTATGTTTTGCATGCCCTTTTTGCCTGGAGTCTTTGTTTATAAAAGCGAGTGTTCTGTAATAAAGTTACTCAGTTGCTTTCATCCTGCCTTTGAGTCACAACCTTCTCTCGGCCCGTCACAACTTCCTTTATAGATATCTTCCTGTTCTTAATATGAGGTTCCTTAATTCCTTGTCCTTGAAGGGTTTTCATTACTGCTGGAGTTTTGGCAGAATCAAAACCATTTCATAGTCTATAAATGCCATACATGGTGGTTTATAATACTTTGTTGATTTTTTCATTATCTAGTTAATTACATGGAAATGGTCAGTTGTTGAATACCAACCACTAAAGCATGCCTGCTCTATTCGATCCCAATTTGATCTCATTAAATATTAAATATTAAATATTTTTTTTTTTATATTACGGAGAGTGAACTTAATGGGCGGTAATTTTTCAGGTATTTTGTCTCTCTTTTTGTGAATTAGTATGAGGATGAAGTTTTTTCAAGCTGTAGGTATAGAGCATTCGTTGCAGACACTTTGTGTAAAGTTCAGCAAGTTTCACTGATATGAAACTCCCTCCATCAAATGCTAGATCATTTTCCCTTGCTGCCTTGCGTCTTTTCATACCTTTTAATGTTTTCTTTTCTTCTCGTACACTTACGTTCAATACTGGCTGAAGTGTTTCATTATTACTATTTGATATATATATATATATATATATATATATATATATATATATATATATATATATTTATATATATATATATATATATATATATATATATATATATATATATATATTTATGTATATATATATGTATATATATATGTATATATATATTTATGTATATATGTATATATATATGTATATAGGTGTGTGTGTGTGTCAAAGTAAATACTTATAGCTTTGTGGCTATTACTCTGTTTATATTATCTATTGCTTCATTTAACTCTGGAGTCGTGCATATTAGTCAATGATAGCATGATATATGAAAAAAAAACTTATATGTGATGTTAGAATATATAATTAAGAAATATATACATAATTTCATTTCCATTTCACCATAAATTGACATTTATGTCTTATGAATTAATTGTTATTTCAATGGGATAACAGTGGCTTTAAAGATAAATAATAGATTAAAGGATGAACAAACTAATAAATATTTCATTTTTAATCAATCTTTGCATTTGCCAAAAGAGTCGGGTGAAATAATTAAACTGAATAAAAAATGAAAAGGCCGAAGAAGAAATGAAGGTTGACCTGATTATTCATCACTGTCACTGTCTTCTCCCTGGAGATGTACCCGGCCGTAACAAACAATTAGTCATCTGGCCAAAAGTTAGCAGAAGT
>NC_090750.1:67660497-67675497 GCF_036898095.1 Palaemon carinicauda | reverse complement strand
ACAAGCTACCATTAGTAAAATTAGATACTGTTTTTACATAAAAACAAATTTCATCTAATACAAGAGAAATATCTCCATATTAAATTTATTAAACAAAGAGCAAACGTAAGCAAATGGATAATAATGTTGTATTTTATGTACACATACAAAAATGCACTATATATATATATATATATATATATATATATATATATATATATATTTACATACATATATATATATTATATATATGCATATACATACATATATATATTATATATATGCATATACATACATATATATATATATTTTTTTTTCAAATAAGCCATATATATTAATACATTAAAGTCTGGATTCTCTTAACGACCTCAGGATCAGAGCCCCAGGCGAAATCACTCAAAGACTATAGTATCAGACCGGCCGGGATTTGAACCCTGGTCCAGGATACCTGTATGCCAGTGACAATGCCACTCAGCCACGGTATAGTGTTTGAGTGATTTCGCCTGGGGCTCTGAGCCCGAGGTCGTGAAGAGAATCCAGACTTTAATGTATTAATATATATGGTTTATTTGAAATATGAAAAACACGTTTAAATGTGCAAAAATTTATCATATATATACATGTATATATATATGTATATTATATATATATATATATATATATATATATATATATATATATATATTTATATATATATATGTACACATAAATATACATGTATATATATATATATATATATATATATATATATATATATATATATGTGTGTGTGTGTGTGTGTGTGTGTGTGTAGAAATCACGAAAACTGACACGTGGGGAATATAAAATGTATTAGAGACACAGAAGGAAAAATGTAAAGACTTGATTGGAACTAGTACTTTTGTTCATTAGGGACATCACAGACTCAACAGATTTTATTAGAGGAGATGTAATCTTACATGAGAATTTACATTTATGTGATGTAAAATTGCTCTGAACTCAATCCAAGCTAGTATATTAAAGTGAATGCTGAAGTACAATGTAATGCTGAATAAGATTAAGTGAAAGAAAAAGCTGGTGAACAAAGTTTTGATGAATTAATTTGTAATTTAAGAAAAAAAAAAAACCTTTTTATTAAACTATTCATGTAAAAATAGCGTTACCTTAGAGTTATCAATATGCCAGCTGTTTCTTGAAATAACTTTGTTGATTTGGGATAGAATAAATTGACAGTCTATGCAAATAAATATTGAAGTTTTATTCAGAGATCGTCATAAACGTGGGAACAAATTTCTCGTGAGATTTTAGATCCTGACGTTGGTTGGTGAACGAAGAGGAAATTTGGCACTTGAAATGCATTTCAGATTTTCAGTTACACTACTACAGCATTGCACTTGTCAATAAAGCAGCTTTCCAGTATATCAGGAATTCTGTTTCAACATTTATCTTTCCACTTAAGACTCTTGCTTTAAAAGTTACCCTCATTAATCCTTCAACTCAAATACTGCTCAATAATATAGGCAGAAAGATTGACAGGGTTAGATAAGGTATGGAAAATCAGGATTTCGAAATTTTACTTAACCCTAAGAATTGTCTGATTGGCTTTTTCAATCTTTCATTAAACTCAAATTATAAACACCTATAAGATATACTAGTTCCTAATATTTAAATTATTTCACCTCATTGGTCCTTTCTCCTTCCAATGATATTTCATCTTCCATTGCATATTCGGTTCTCATCAAAACCTCTTGTGATATTTCACGCATTCTGGTAACCAAGCTTTGCAAGTCGTGAGGTGTTTTGCTAATAAGGACAGCGTCATTACCATAGTATAGATCAACTGATTTCCTGTTACCAATCCAGTCCAATCCTTTTCCACCATCTTTAACATTTCTATGCATTACAAAATGCATATAGAGGATAAACAACATAAATGACAACATGTTCCCTTGGAATATTCTACTGCTCATTGGAAATTCATTTGATAGGACATCACTAACAATAACTTTGCACTTGCTATGCTCATGAACAGACTTAATGACTAATTTCCCGAAAGTAAATTGATACACCCGTGATATTATCTAATAGAATTATTATTGTATATGACTTCGCGTCCTAATCTTTAATGCTGATTAGGCTAAAAATTCATATTTTAGTAGTTACTTTAACAAAAATATAATCATATTGTAATCGTTATTTTCAGGTTACGTGTCAAAAACTGGCTCAGCTGTTCCTATTTATAATCTATGCTTTTGATTAATATGCTTTGAATAGATATCAAAATCTATTTTTTTTTCAACAATTTAAATTACACCCTGGCCGGAATGTGTTTAAAAGGGCTGAAAAACAAACTTAAATTTTACATTAGGTTTAACAATTTACGTAGTTAGTGTTTGATTATTGATCATCTTTGTTTTCGAAGTTCGATAGAATATTCTTCGAACTCTGATATCGAACAGTGTATTTCCAACTACTGCAGCTGAACGACAGAGAGCTCAGCATTAATGCTATTCTATTATGAAAATCGTCGGATAATTCCTAAGTATTGATAAATAATTTATACACTTGGGAAGGTTAGTTGTAGGATTTTCATCAAGTAAATAAGGTAAATACAGAGGATTAATAAGTAAAGAACATTGGGAGTTTAGAAAATGAATGTGTTAAGAAAGGATTTGCTGTGGAGTTTTTCGAGAAGCGTGAAAAAAAAAATGGTAAAACCTATATGTTCCATATATGAGTCTAAACTAGGTTATTAGAAGAACAGTACTTTGATGAAGATAATTTTTAGAAAAGATATATTGCTAAGACGTCATAAGTCTTTATGATGTGAGCGAAGTGTGTTAGAAAATGTTGACCTGAGAGTGACTGGCTTTAGGTCACCCCCAAAATTTGATGTGGTTACAATGTTAATTAATGTGCTTTTAGATGGAGCGATGTTTGATGTTAGAGAAGGGAAATTGTATGTAGATACAAATTTAGGGGATAAGAAAAAGAGTCATAAATGGACTCTGGAATTGATCATGTATCTATGAGAAGCCAAAATAGATATAAGGAATGATAGATTAAAGAGAAGAGGAAAGACTTAAATTGTATGGAGATGAAAATATTTGGAAGCTCGAAGATTAACTCAATGAGTACTGAGTACTAAATGAGGCGTCAGGTAAATGGAGGGAGCGAGAAATGTATGAAAACTTCTTGCCAAAAGTAATGGTTATTGCATTGCGACATTTATTTACAAAATGAGTAAAGATAAATCATATCTTTTATCGGCATTTTGCGCTCATTGACACGGCATATGATAACGTATTACCTAATATAATATAATCCAGTTCGATTAATTCTCCTCTGCCTAGATATCTGTGAAAATAATAAATGACACAATCGAGGAAAGTTTACTTCGAAATTTGTAAAAGCGATGTGTATATTGCTAGATCTACGTTGCAAGTTTGTTATCTAAAAGGTTGTGACTAAATTATTCATCTGGATTCAGTGTGTATAATCAAATTTCAGCAAACACATTCTAAACTTTTTCTGGCTCTCTTGCAAACAACAAAAATCCCATTCGAATAATGAGTTACACAAGTCTAATATATATATATATATATATATATATATATATATATATATATATATATATATATGTATATATATATATATATATACACATATATATACATATATATATATATATATATATATACACATATATATATATATATATATATATATATATATATATATATATATATACATACACACACACATATGTATATATATATATATATATATATATATATATATATATATATATATATATATATATATATATATGTATGTATGTTTGCATAAATTGGATGCACTTTTACGTACATACATATATTTATATACTGCATATTTATGTATGACCGTGTGCATGTTTTATTTTTCAACATTAAGCCAATTTCTTTAAAAAAAAGTCCGCCAGTAACGCATTGAAGTCTTAACGCACTGACGTATGTACGAGTACATGTATCTTACATGCAATATCTTGTCCTCGTAATGCAGTCTCAGTTATTGAGAGGGATTCTGAATTCAATCTCAATATTCCATTGTAAGCACCTAGAGAATGTTTTGAGACCACTGGGAGAAGAATGTGCCTGAAATGATAGATGAACCTCTCTCTTTTAAACCAATAGCAATCAGATTTTCATTCCCGTAGGATACCGAAAAAAGTTATATAATAAGATTCCCCGAGGATACTATAAGTTATATAATAAGAAACACTTGGGCCATCTTACTTTGTTTGAAAATAAGTTAATGATTCGGGACAAATTATTTGCTTTAAGATAGGTTTGTTCAAAAGTTGTAAACATAAATAAAAATGAAAATAGCTTAACTGATTAAGTTATCCAATGAGAATAGCATGTTTTAAGAGTTCTATAAAACAAGAGATTGGTGATCCTTGATGAAATAATCAACAATAAGTACTCTAATATTTTTTGCAATTATGAAAGTTTCTACTACGTTATAAAAAGAATAGAGATATATTGCCCATAAAAAGAACAAATGATATACATATTTAAATCTCTCTCTCTCTCTCTCTCTCTCTCTCTCTCTCTCTCTCTCTCTCTCTCTCTCTCTCTCTCTCTCATGTTTATGAATTATAGGTGTTGGTTAATATAACTTCATGGTTACAAATGCATTTGTAAACTTGTATTTTCCAACTATACGAATATTGTTTCATGAATATGTTTGGAGCTTATTTCCATAAGGAGGCCACTCATACGATTTCCTACTCTTCGAACACTATTGATGTAATGATGTCAACATATACCAGGTTTCCACCTCCTTATCCTCTTTCTTTTCCAGTGCTGAAAGTAAATCAAGCAATTTGTTGAGATTTCCTTCGCCATGATATAATTTATTACTTACGTTTTCAACATTTCCTCCATTGGGCAAGGCACGAAGCAGGAAGTTCAATCTCCACAAGGTGTGAACATTCTGTTTTGAACCTACATTTGTTGGATGTATGGTTGAAAAAAAATATGAGTAAGAACGCCTAAGTATACATACACACATTTACGCACTTGTGAAGATGCATCCTGACCTCACTAATTTATAGAAAAATTCCCTCAGACTTTTAAAAGTTCAATCTTTCAGGGTTTCTATAATGATATAATTTACTTTGAGTATATATATATATATATATATATATATATATATATATATATATATATATATATATATATATACTATATATATATATATATATATATATATATATATATATATATATATATATATATATGTATATAGTATATATACACACACACACATAAAAGGTCCTCTCGGGGCACGGCTCATTTTTCCCTCACCTACATACACACCGAATAGTTTGCCCTATTTGTTACACATTTACATTTTTCTTCATACACCTGACAACACTGCAAACCAAACTATTCTTCTTCACTCCAGTAGTTAACTGTGGCTACTTTCCAATCTGTATGGGTAGATGAGACTCATTAGCGATGGTAAGCTGCTCTTCTAGAAGATAGTCAATGCAATGCTCTTTAGAGTCTCTGGTGGTACCACACCCTCTCTACTATGGTCTTCCACTATCCTGAGTTAGATTTCTCTTAGTTCAGAGTACACTCAAGCAGAATAATCTAGTTTTTTTTCCTCTTGTTTTTAACGGTGTTTAGTGCAAGCTTTATAGAAGAGTTATGGATGCCTGGTGGTTTACTATGAGTTTGCCTTTTCTCTATTGTTCCTTCATTTTTCTGTATAGTATTCACCTTTGAAATTATCGTCCATGTCCTTCTTTCAGTTGAAGTGGCTCTCCTGAAGGGTACTAAGTCTAGCGGCTCTAGCCTGTTGTGTCAGCACCCCCATGTTGGCCCACTTCCTTCGATTTTTTGCCTTAGTCTATGAGTTGTATATAGTCGCTCCGTATGTAGTCGTGTACATAATGTTATCATTATCTTTATTAATATGTTTGTTCTCAAGTATGATGAGACCATTTTATTGTTTTCAATACTTATTCTGTCTGGAGATATTAAACAAAATACAGACAAATGAATCGTACTTTTTTCATTGTCGTCTACAGTAATGTATTGCAATATTTGTGGAATACATGACAATGTTATAGACCTTACAGTTGGATTTGTCACGAATATATGTAAAGTTAAAGAGGTCAGGGAGAAATAGCTTGTTACCGCTTGAGAAACTACCCCAAGACTATTTCCAAGCAGGGAGATAATACTGACAGAGATGGCACCATGTAAATATATGACAGCCTCCTCCTGACTCCTTTATCCCACAGGTCAACGCACGAGGGAATCGGACAGCACCGGTGGTTTTGAATAGTTTAGCACAAATTCCCAGGAGAAGTTCACGTTGTGTCCACCACCACCCATCTCCTGCGGGGGCATTGTAGCCCCATTCAGACAAGCAAAATAAAGTCCGACGGCTCGAGGCAATGAGGGTCGTCAGGTTCATGTCATGCCCGAGAAAGTTGCTGTGCCCGGTGTGCCGTCGGGTTCACTTCGCATCGGAGAGTCTAGATAAGGGCACCGTGGTGTACTTCAGACATTTATTTGTATAAGAATCTTTCGAACTGTAATTGATAGATGTGAGCGATCTGGGAAAAGAAATGTTCACCATTGGAATTGATGTTGTGATGCTTTCCTGCACTGTTAAAAATAAATTTGCATTAAAAAACGATAAATGTTTGGCAACATTGGTTCCACGATATTTACCGTCTTAAAAACGGATATATTTACGTAAAGGAGTGACATTACGGTCACCAACCCCTAAAAGATAATAACATAGTAAGGTAAAATTACGGTCGCCTGTACTTTACCGAAATACGGTTGAAAACAGTATATTTTTTTACAGAGAATTTCCGAATAAATTTGCGGTTTTTTCAAAGTGTGTTGATGTAAACTAAATCTGAACGGAATTGTGAAATGAGCACCTGTGTTAATAAGATCACGAATTCATTGAATCAAAGTGATCCATAAATAATTGTTAATAATCTCACGACTCAATTAAGTCAAAGTGAACTATGAATAATTCTTCATAACCTCACGAATTCATTAAGTCAAAGTAGTGTATGATTAATTCACGATATTTCTGTCTATGATTAATTGTTAATTAAACATCTGTCAAAAAAATCGTTCTCCTACCTTCTGAGTTTACATCTTTATATTTCATTGTGCTTGATTATAACATTGTCTGCCACACCTTCTAACAGCATGATAGTCTATTACGTCCGGAAAGTTTGGCTCCTCAAATGCACCTTCCTCTTAACTGCTTGTTCCAGGTTTAAGGAATTCAATAATTTTGAAATGGAATGCCATTCCCAGGACAAGGGTCATGGCAGATTATATTAGGACTGAGTGTCCTGCTTCTCATAAGTCCTGCTATGAATGTGGATGCTATGAGATTCAGGTCGTTAAAGTGTGTGGCATCATAATAAATGAAGGATTTTTTTTTCTCTTCTAACTGCTATGGCAGAGACATAAGAACATAATAGAATGGCCTCTTTTTATGCTAGCTGGAGATTTTATTATTCACCATAGAAAGTACTTAAGTTCTATTTCCCCTACTGATCGCCATGGCTAAAGAGCTTAGGATTTTACCTCGGATTCAGGCTGTGAGCAAGTCAAAAATGAGGCCACTCACAAGTGATAATTGGTTTGGCCTACTCTGTATGTTTCACAGACAGTTCAAACAAGTTTCTGGGCAATATCTCCGTAACGAACACTGGTATCTTTGCAATTAGTGATTTTTTATACTTTTATGAATTACTGCACAGGGTGTAAGACACTATAGTAAAATCTCGCACGGATAATGGTGTTGTAAGTATATATATATATATATATATATATATATATATATATATATATATATATATATATATATACATATATATATATATATGTATATATATATATATATATATATATATATATATATATATATATATACTGTACATATATATGTGTATGTGTATATATATATATATATGTGTGTGTGTGTATATATATATGTATATATATATATAAATATGTATATATATGAATATATATATGTATATATTTTTATATATATATATGTATATATATATATATATATATATATATATATATCTATATACTCACACACACACACACACATATATATATATATATATACACATACACATATATATGTATATATATATATATATATATATATATATATGTGTGTGTGTGTGTGTTTATAAATAAATACTTATACCTCTCTTTTCATAAACATAATTTAAGATCCATAAAAATAGACCTTTATTTCCTTTCAAGATCTGTATTTGTTTCATTATTTCAACGACTACTTAAAGGATAGGTTATAGGTTATAGGAAATTAAGAACAAGAAATAAGCTTTATATTTACTATACTCTCAAGAGCATCGTATTCTAACATGCTTATTAATGACGTATTTATACACGTCTTTGTTTTAGAGTTGATATATTTCTTTTTTTTATTGTGGAAGTATAAGGTAATGTTCAACGAGGTTTTTATTATTTTATTATATTATGGTACGCCAGATATGCGTGACTCATTAACTGATACCACTGATACTGGTTGTTCAAAGCCTCCGAAATGTGTGACACTAGGTCATTTCCTTCCCTCTCTTGACTTCAAACTAATATCGTGTCTCTTTGTATTATTATTTGGTCAATATTGTATTCTTAGAATTTTCTTGACATCAAAAGCACTTATTCCAAATTTTATCTATTCATATATAAATTTCATGTTTTTAAAGATAATTCAAAGAGTAAGTTCCTAATTTCACGATACAAGGAGCCAATCATTTTTTTTTGGTGGGGGGGGGGGGGCGAGATTATTTAGAATAGGTAGGCATATCAAAATACTTACGTATAGTTATTTACTTTCCTGCAGATATAAATCAAATTAAATTGCTATCCTCATCCAGGATATAATGGGAACTTCAAGGTGGATCTGTGTAGTTTTAATGCTGGAATTTATCTATCCCATGCTCTTTGGGGTTACCATAAGAAAGCACAGATTACATATATTTTGAACCGATTACATCAGCTGCAATCTGCAAGAGTCTATGAAGGCAAAAATCCAAATCAGCAATCCACAAACTTTGTAGCTGATTTTATATCTTGATTTTTTTCTCATGAACTTTATTGTTAGATATGCTACTCATATTCTTTTACAGTAACTAATAACTATCAAATACTACGTGAATGTTAGCCATTAGTTGTACAAAGATAATCTTATTAGTGCCACGGGCTTCAGATGTTTCTTCAGCTATTGTTACAATGTTCCTCCAGAAAAACACCCTGAGAGTGCAGACCTCCACCACTTCAACTTATTTATCGAAACCAGCTGCCTTTCCCAGAATCGATTTATACCTTAGGCGTAGTTGAAGTTTACGGACAACAATGTGCTAGCTAACTAACTTGGAGTTAAGGTTACAGTTAACTCGGTTGACCTTTTGCTCGACCTTGACCTTTAACTTTGACCTAGTACTTTAATAATTGAATCACTTCTACGTCTTAACATAACAATTAATCCCTGAAAGTTTCACTACTCTATGAGTAAAATTGTGGCTAGGAAGCCTTTCACAAACAAACAAACAGGCATATGAACAAACAGGGGTGAAATCATAACATCCTCCCAACTTCGTTGGCGGAGGTAATTTCTCTAATCTATAATATGGGACCTTAACGTCTAGAAAATAATGCTAGAAACCGTTTTGAAAATTTCAGTAATGCCATTATAAGATGTCCAAGTCAGTTTTATTTTTATCAGGTAAATTGCATTTATATAAGTTAAGCAATCTGCTGGCCACATATGAGTCGTAACTTTGGAGAAGACGGTTCGTTGATTATGATTCTATGTGAATATGTTTGGACTTCGGGACATTGATCTCTAGTGCAGTGATTCTATGTGAATATGTTTGGACTTCGGGACATTGATCTCTAGTGCAGTGATTCTATGTGAATATGTTTGGACTTCGGGACATTGATCTCTAGTGCAGTGATTCTATGTGAATATGTTTGGACTTCGGGACATTGATCTCTAGTGCAGTGATTCTATGTGAATATGTTTGGACTTCGGGACATTGATCTCTAGTGCAGTGATTCTATGTGAATATGTTTGGACTTCGGGACATTGATCTCTAGTGCAGTGATTCTATGTGAATATGTTTGGACTTCGGGACATTGATCTCTAGTGCAGTGATTCTATGTGAATATGTTTGGACTTCGGGACATTGATCTCTAGTGCAGTGATTCTATGTGAATATGTTTGGACTTCGGGACATTGATCTCTAGTGCAGTGATTCTATGTGAATATGTTTGGACTTCGGGACATTGATCTCTAGTGCAGTGATTCTATGTGAATATGTTTGGACTTCGGGACATTGATCTCTAGTGCAGTGATTCTATGTGAATATGTTTGGACTTCCGGACATTGATCTCTAGTGCAGTGACCTGCCTCTTGATTCTGACGCCTATGAACAGCCTCTCTAGACCTTCAAATCACAAGTTTAGTTTTGTGTGTTTGTGTGTAATTGAGACTATTTGGTAACCTGTGTTTAAAAGTTTAAACTGTTTAAACAATGTTTTCATTGTTTTACTTCATTGTACAATTGACTGTATCTCCTGCAGTCAAGAAATTAATTATATTATATCAAGTGTTTAGCTGTAAATGGTACATCTTTTCAGTATCATTAGAATTTCTTCTCTTTGATCCTTCTAGTAATCAAATAGGTTAAAGATTAATTTGTCCTGAATTGGCAAGCGTCTGCTGAAACATTAGGCTATCTATAATTGATTAAGTTGAGCTATTGTTGATATAATATTTTGAAAACATGAAATTATTATTACAACAAAGTGTGAATTCCAAGCATCTTAAACATCTATTTTATTTTCTTTTAATCGATGACAATATAAGAATTACTAGAAAATATTCATAGTTTTCAACTAGCGTTTGATAACTTATTATTTTTTTCATATGCTAATATTTTTCTGTTATTAGATATTAATCTAATAAATCCTATGAATTTATATAAAATCTTATCCTTTTAAATCTTCTTTCCCTTTTGTCCTCTTATCCTTTTAAATCTTCTTTCCCTTGTGTCCAATGTTTAATCACCTCTGAGTTCTCGTCCATCCGAATAAGATTTATTTTTATGGATTTTCGTATTGATGGCTGCATTTCATTCTGACAAAAATCCCTCTGAAGTATATCGTCAGTTATACAAGGAAATCGAGAAGACTTCTTATAACGCATTAAAAAAATCAATGCAGAGACATGAATCAGAAAGAAATAAGTCATTCGTAGGTAAATTGGAATTATTCCTTTTCAGCATTCATAACTTGTTATCCTTGTATGACTTTTGAAACAGTTCTTTTAATCAAAGCTCTCAAGTTTTTTTCCTTGCACAGGATTTTAATGTCAAGTTAACATGACATCATATCTCTCTCTCTCTCTCTCTCTCTCTCTCTCTCTCTCTCTCTCTCTCTTCTTTCTTACCTTCCAACCTCTATATTCATACTTGTTAGTCCAACAGTAGTGTTGAATGACTTACACAAATCTCTCTCTCTCTCTCTCTCTCTCTCTCTCTCTCTCTCTCTCTCTCTCAGTTTGAAGAGCAATCATACTAGCAGTCATAAAATTTTTGATGTTGGATACTTTGATGTTCTCTTTTAAATTGTATTCAGTATATAATGTGTATACTTTTCTCTTGCAGTTCTTTTTGCAATGTTACAAAGGGTCGCTTTACCATCATATTTCACTCTCACACGATACACAAAGTGTATAAGAATTCTAGAAAAAAATCAAACTTATTGTTTTTAACTACGAAAAAATAAAATACAAATACATTTTCTTTACGCGAGTTCAGAAAACTCTACACGTGTATTGAAGGCTGTGATGATTTAATCATTTTTTATGTTAGCATTCAGGTAACTGGAAAACTTTATAGAAGTGGTACGATGAAATATGCATTGTTTTGCAATAGTATACACTGATGAAAAACCGAAATGATATGAACTCAACTGATAGGAACATTTCATATTGAAGACTCGAAAGACTTTATCAATGACACAGATGTATATGATTTCGAAGAAAGCATTATCCTGAAAGTTAATTTTTCCTAAACACCTTTTTGTTTATGATACATTGCACACAAGATAAAAAAATTAAGTATCCCATAAGTTAGCTAGTAAAATTAAAGGTTCCTTGAAAATAAAATTTTAGAGCATTCGTGTAAAGCCTATATGTTTTACTCTTACAAAGTTAGTTAAACATTTAGTCACGTTTCTCTAGTATTCTGATTTTCACTGCCTACTAGTGGGCGACTGAAGGCTACGTAAGAGCGGATTTATGTAACAAACTTAAGGGAGTCCTACAATTTTGTTTCTGATTACACACGCAAAGAACACTGGTCATTATATCAATGCAGACTTTAATGATGTAATAGACTCACAGATGATGATAATGTGTGCTGATGTTTCATAACAGCATTAAAGAATTGCGTAATGAGCAATAGGATTTCTACTTAGTTAAATTGACTCTCGACAGAAAAGAAATATTAAATCTAGTTCATTTCAGGAAGAGATTATGCCACTTTCTTTCCTAAATGCGCTAAATGCTGTCTAAGCTGCAACACGTGGAGAGAGCATATGAATAATATCATTATGTGAGATATGTGTTTGTTGGAATGTTTGTACATTTAATAATCCATTTGATTAGTTAGGCTATTTTGATTCAGATGTTATAGTTATGTTTAAGTTCTGGATATGAACATGAAATATAGCAGTTGAAAACCAAAGTTGCAGGTTTCTCTAGGTACTAAAGGGACGAAATAATAAAAATGTATATATAAACAAAAGCTTAATCAATGAGCTAATTCTGTAAATTGACGAAGGATGAGAATTTGCTATCTGCTGTGCAGTATCCTTTATCACAGATTAATAGTTAAGTTTATTTCGGTTGAAAAGGAATATGTGGCTATTAAAAGTGAGCACTTCATATATAGTAAATGCATTTGAAAACTTTTGTCACGTTAGTTTCACGATTCTATAGAGACGAAATAATAAAAATGTATATATAAACAAAAGCTTAATCAATGAGCTAATTCTGTAAATTGACGAAGGATGAGAATTTGCTATCTGCTGTGCAGTATCCTTTATCACAGATTAATGGTTAAGTTTATTACGGTTGAAAAGGAATATGTGGCTATTAAAAGTGAGCACTTCATATGTAGTGAATTCAGGTTTCTCTAGGTTCTATTGGGAAGAAATGATAAATAATATACAAATGTAAGCAAAAGCCTAATCAATGCGCTAATTCTGTGAATTGACGAAGGATGAGAATTTGTTATCTGGAGTGAAATATTTTTTATCACTGGTTAATAGTTAAGGTTATTTCGGTTGAAAATGAATATGTAGCTATTAAAAGTGAGCACTTCATATATAGTAAATTCATTTGAAAACTTTTATCACGTTAGTTTCAAGAGGAACGCCTGTCTTGATTTTGCAGATAGCTTTCAAGAAGCATGAATATAATTTTCAAGAACTTAGCCACATAAACGGCAATATTATGATCCAGGAATAACGCCTTTTAATTAAAATCATATGACCGCTATGATTTCAGCGAACATCTTAGTTTCTTTTGAACTCATTACCTAATGCGTTGCAATGGTATTTAATGAGGTGAAAACCTCTTTCCTTGAGAAGTAGAAAAATGATTTCATTTCATTTTCCATCATGAAATGGAAACATTCATAACGAGTTTCTCTCAAAGAACAAATGACCCTTTTGCCGAAATGCGGGAAAGCTATTCAAGATGCATATGGAGAGAGAGAGAGAGAGAGAGAGAGAGAGAGAGAGAGAGAGAGATGAAAACGGCTATATAAAATACTTTTCCTTTATATCTGTGTTATAGATGAATGTGTGTTTTCTGCATAGCTTTGTATAAAGTTATTTAATTATTCATCTATTTCGTTTTGTTTAGAAGTCTATAACATGCGTAACGTTTTAAAATTCAGGACAGAGGCAATTAAACTTGTGAAGTATTTCCTAACGTTGTGCCCATTTTATTCGTTTTTAGAACATATATATATATATATATATATACGTATATATATATTTATATATATATATGTATGTATGTATGTATGTATTTATATATACATATATTATATATATATTTATATATAAATGTGTATATATATATATATATATATATATTTACACTCATGCACAAACGTACACGAACAAAGAAACAAACAAATAAACACACCCACACACACACACACACACACACATATATATATATATATATATGTGTGTGTATATATATATATATATATATACATATATATATGTATATATATATATACACATATATATTATATACGATATATATATGTATATATATATATATGTATGTATATATACTGTATATATAATACATATATATATATATATATATATAAATTATATACGTATATATGTTTGTATATATATATATATATATATATGTATATATATACATACATATATATATGTATATATATATATATAAATATATATATATATATATATATATATAGTATATATATATTGGACATTACTAACTGATCAGAAAATGGGCCTGGGCTAGACGTAATAAAAAAGAAATTTAAAATTACAGTGTTTTATTTGCATGACATTTTTACACACAGGAAACATAAATGAATTTCCATGTTCCTTTTATTGGATATATCACTCTATTACATATTAAATTATATTTATTCATCAATATATTTGTAATTTTTCTCGTGATTGTACATTATCGAATTCATGTTATAAAATTCGGAAAAAAACAGTTTAGAATATTTGAATGTTAACCTTATTTTAGAGGTCCATGAATAAAATTCAGGAAAGGTTATTTTTTTTTACCAACACTCAAATTTATTATGCAATTAGAACAGAAACTATTTCACCTTTAGGGCTTTACTGGAAATCACGGACAAAAAAGGAATACATTTCTAGTTTT
>NC_090750.1:67612997-67647997 GCF_036898095.1 Palaemon carinicauda | reverse complement strand
AATTGATTGTTGAAATTTTTCGAAGAAGCAATGAAAATTACAGGGTAGGGCAGGTTAAGTAATCCAGTACTAATAGCGAAGTCAATAGAAAAGCTAAGAATGAATGGAGAGAGTATTTAGACAGGAAATCAGATGAGGCTGACAAAGCTATGAATTCAGGGAATGGCTGTGGTGTAAGAATTGCTCATAGAATTTTTAATGAAATCTCTATGATAGTAAAGAAGAAGAAGAAGCTTATACCCACTAAAAATGGAGATGGGTCAGTTTCAACAACAAAAGATGAAGAAAGACTATGTTGGATGGAACACTTTAGTGAGGTTATGAATATGAGATTCGAAGAGAATAATTTGATTGATATACCTGAACCTGATGAAGACCTTGATGTGACCATGAATGAATTCGGTGTGTTTGAAGTAGAAGCTGTCATTGAAAACTGAAGAGATGGAAAGCCCTCGGATACGATGGAATAACTGCCAAGATGATACTGGCAGAAGATTAAGTGACTCCAAGGATAATTACAAGATTATTTTGTAGAATGTGGCAAGAAGAGGCAAAACCTGATGAATGGGAGTTAGCAGTGTTGGTGAAAATGGGAAAACGAGTAGACCTGACTGATTGCAACAATTACAGAGGCATAACCCTTATGCCAGTTTTCATGGAAATAAAAATTATGCTTACCTTAAAGAGACTGGGAAGAAAGATTGATGAAAAGCTGAAAGATTAACAAGCGGGAGCAAAGATTCATATTGAGACATGTACAGCAATGCATAGAATATAGAAATCAAACTTTTGATGGCATTTTTGGACTATGAAAAAGCCTCTGATAATGTGCACAGGCCAATTTTGCGGAGAGTCCTGCATTATTATGGAACTCCTCTTAAATATGTAAATTTTATTGAGTCTGTTCATGAGTATAACAAGTGCAAAGTTAATGTTAATGGAGTCTCATCAAATGAATATCCAGTGAACACAGTAGTACTCCAAGGGAATGTGTTTCCACCTATGTTTTTTATTCTCATGGATTTTGTAATGCATAGAACAGTCCAAGATGGTTTAGAAGAATTGGACTGGATTGGTGATAGGAAATTAGCAGACCTGGAGTATGCTGATAATGCTGTTCTTGTTAACAGAACACCACAATACTTGCTTACCAGACTGCATGAAATATCACAAGAGATGGGGCTGAGGATAAATAGAAAAAAGACAGATAATGAGAATGGAGTGTACAATGGAAGGAAGGAGAAATGATTAATGAGATAGATTCATTTGAGTATTTAGGAACAATGATCTCCAATACAGGGTCTTAAGAATTAGATTTTAATGAAAGATTGAAAAAAAACATATCAGGCAATGGTTAGGTTAAGTAAAATTTGGAAATTAAATCGCCTGAATTTACATATAAAAATCAGACTAAATATCAGTCTAGTTAGATCAGTTTTATTCTATGGACATGAGTCATGGTTTGACAATGGAACAAATTCCAATAGATTTAGTAGATTTGAGAACACAGCCCTTAGAAGGTTATTGGGAGCTGAATGGGAGTGCAGGATTAAAAATGAAACTATAAGAGAGATTACTTGTGTGCCATATGTGGATGAGATCATGCTGATGGGTATATGGAGATGGTTTAGGCATGCTCTTCGCACTACCCAGGAGAGATTAGTTCACTAAATGTTCAGATGTGCTCCACAAGGCACCAGAAGAGTTGGAAGACCCAGGCCTATATGACTGAGGACTATTAAGCGCAAAATAGATGATGAATGGAGAAGTATTGAATTAAAGCATCAAGATAGACAAGACTGGTGAAATCTAACGGAGGCCCTTTGCGTAAATAGGTGTAGAAGGAGATGATGATGATGATGAGATATATAAATATGTATATATTTATATATATATATATATGTATATATATATATATTGTGTGTGTGTATAAATATATATGTATATATACGTTTATGTGTATATACACAGTATATATATATATATATATATATATATATATATATATATATTATATATATATATATATGTATGTATGTATATATATTTATAAATATGAATATCATCCAATCATCCAAGTCTTATATAAACGAAGCGGGAAATGAAGCTGTTAATTATATTATAGAATATATAACACGAACAAGTAAAGAATATAGCAAATAAAGAAGTTGATTATGCAATTATAATTTGGTTCGTGCTCAGATTAATTGTTCATTTAAATTTTGAATGACGTATGCTATTCTTCACATACGAAGTCAGCTAACGCGGCAAATGCCAACGCTTGCAACAGTTGCCTGTGAGTTTATAATTACATATCTTCCAACTAAACCTTTGAATTATTACATATCAACCATATTTTGATATAACATGTTCACCTAGAACGTCGTACTGTTCCTGACAATCTAGATAGAGCTTACAAATTTATAAATAAAGTGGTAGACAAACGCATAAATTTATAAATAAAGTGGTAGACAAACGCATAAATGTATAAATAAAATGATAGACAAACGCATAAATTTATAAATAAAGTGGTAGACAAACGCATAAATGTATAAATAAAATGGTAGACAAACGCATAAATTTATAAATAAAGTGGTAGACAAACGCATAAATTTATAGATAAAGTGGTAGACAAACGCATAAATGTATAAATAAAATGGTAGACAAACGCATAAATTTATAAATAAAGTGGTAGACAAACGCATAAATGTATAAATAAAATGGTAGACAAACGCATAAATTTATAAATAAAGTTGTAGACAAACGCATAAATGTATAAATAAAGTGGTAGACAAACGCATAAATGTATAAATAAAATGGTAGACAAACGCATAAATTTATAAATAAAGTGGTGGACAAACGCATAAATTTATAAATAAAGTGGTGGACAAACGCATAAATTTATAAGTAAAGTGGTAGACAAACGCATAAATTTATAAATAAAGTGGTAGACAAACGCATAAATGTATAAATAAAATGGTAGACAAACGCATAAATTTATAAATAAAGTGGTAGACAAACGCATAAATGTATAAATAAAATGGTAGACAAACGCATAAATTTATAAATAAAGTGGTAGACAAACGCATAAATGTATAAATAAAGTGGTAGACAAACGCATAAATGTATAAATAAAATGGTAGACAAACGCATAAATTTATAAATAAAGTGGTAGACAAACGCATAAATTTATAAATAAAATGGTAGACAAACGCATAAATGTATAAATAAAGTGGTAGACAAACGCATAAATGTATAAATAAAATGGTAGACAAACGCATAAATTTATAAATAAAATGGTAGACAAACGCATAAATGTATAAATAAAATGGTAGACAAACGCATGAATTTATAAATAAAGTGGTAGACGAACAGGTAAATATTTTTTTGGAAATTTCTAATGCATCTACATATATGGTTATGTATATGTTGCAGAAATACTTCAATCATCGTAGGGTTACCGGCAAATGAAGTGCTTCCATACATCTCTATCCTCCACCATTGTTTATTTTCTCATTAAACTGTGTTACTGTTTGCAATATTTTCCTTCCATACATTCAACAATCAATTAATTCAAGCATCACCCCAGCTCTGCTTTCTCTCGCTTTCTTTTTACTATTACCATCTCAAGTAGTGCATTCTCATCCACTTATTTACTATCTCTTTTATTACCATTTCTAATCATAAATAACAAAACCCACATTATATTATTATTATTATTATTATTATTATTAGCTAAACTATACCCCTAGTTGGAAAAGCAGGATGCTATAAGCCCGGAGGGTTCAACAGGGAAAATAGCCCAGTGAGGAAAGGAAAAAAAGGAAAATAGAATATTTTAAGAAGAGTAGCATCATTAATAAAAACTTTTAACAAAACAAGGGGAAGAGAAATAAGATAGAATAGTGTGCTCTATTGTACCCTCAAGCAAGAGAACTCTAACCCAAGACAGTGGAAGACCATGGTATAGAGGGTATGGCACTACCCAAGACTATAGAACAATGGTTTGATTTTGGAGTGTCCTTCTCCTAGAAGAGCTGCTTGCTATGGCTAAAGAGTCTCTTCTACCCTTACCAAGAGGAAAGTGCCCACTGAACAATTAGTGAAGAAGAATTGATTGGTAATCTGTGTTGCCAGGTTTGTGAGGACAGAGGAGAATATGTAAAGAATAGGCCAGACTATTCGGTGTGGATGTGTGTAGGCAAAGGTAAAATGACCCGTAACCGGAGAGAAGGATCCAATGTAGTACCATCTGACCAGTCGAAAGACCCCATAACTCTCCAGTGGCAGTATCCCTACGGGTGACTGGTGCCCTGGCCAACCTACTATCTACATTGGAGGTGAAGGCTTATATAATCAAAAGGCACTATCATCCTAAGCTTTCAGTGGAGTTTATAAATCCTACAGCATACTGCACCAAAAGGCAAATTTAATTTCTTCCTTAATACTTTTACTGTAAAAATTTGTGATATTAGATACTGATTGGAGTCTGCACATAGTTAATTGGAAATCTACATTGAGGATGTCACTGAAGAGTGAATATTTAGCCAATCTTTAAAATGTGGACTTGAAAACATTTTTGATTACTAACATTGATATATTAGCTATCATTTTCCTTTAATATCATCCACATATCATAGACCAAATCATGTAAATTTCTCTCTCTCTCTCTCTCTCTCTCTCTCTCTCTCTCTCTCTCTCTCTCTCTCTCTCTCTCTCTCTCTCTCTCTCTCTCTCATATATATACATATATATATATATATATATATATATATATATATATATATATATATATTTATCTATATGTATATATATAATGTATATATATATATATATATATATATATATATATGTATATATATACTTATACACACATATACATATATATACATATATATATGCACATATATATTTATATATTTATATATTTATATATATGTATATATATATATAATATATATATAATATATATATATATATATATATATATATATATATATATATATATATATATATATATATATATATATATATAAATCGGGATTTGGAACTTTGCTGCGGAATAACCTTTACCATTCCCCTATAAAAAGAAAGATTTTTTTTCTTCGACTGCCTTTCACATTCCTGTCGAATTTAAGTTATGCGCTGAAATAAGCCCACTCATTATACCTTTGTGGCCAACAGGTAATTTTGTACCCCTTTGTTGATTATGGTTATTTTATCATTATTACTCCAAGTCAAAAATACTTTTGTATATCAATTTGCTTTGCCTTGAGATCACAGGGAGCTGTACTTGTCGTAAGAGGAAGTTTTTCTTGGTGCCATTGCTTGTAACAACAACAACAACAACAACAACAACAACAACAACAACAATAATAATAATAATAATAATAATAACAGAGTTTTTTTATGATAATTACAGAGTTTTTTTTCTTTTTAATGCAATCAGCATAATACTTAGACACCCCACCCCGCACCCTATCGTATTATTATTATTATTATTATTATTATTATTATTATTATTATTATTATTATTATTATTATTATTATTATTACTTGCCATACCTGATATACATGGAGTAGAGTCGAGTCAACAACTTTCGTTACATTATTCTAGACCACTCCTAGTGTCTTCTGGAGCCCAAGAAATTGAAATGACAAGTTTTTGAAGCAGCTGTGAAAACCAAGGCTCCCTAACAAGGATTCCAAGGCTCCCTAACAAGGGTTCCAAGGCTCCCTAACAAGGATTCCAAGGCTCCCTAACAAGGGTTCCAAGGCTCCCTAACAAGGATTCCAAGGCTCCCTAACAAGGATTCCAAGGCTCCCTAACAAGGGTTCCAAGGCTCCCTAACAAGGATTCCAAGGCTCCCTAACAAGGGTTCCAAGGCTCCCTAACAAGGGTTCCAAGGCTCCCTAACAAGGATTCCAAGGCTCCCTAACAAGGGTTCCAAGGCTCCCTAACAAGGATTCCAAGGCTCCCTAACAAGGGTTCCAAGGCTCCCTAACAAGGATTCCAAGGCTCCCTAACAAGGGTTCCAAGGCTCCCTAACAAGGATTCCAAGGCTCCCTAACAAGGATTCCAAGGCTCCCTAACAAGGGTTCCAAGGCTCCCTAACAAGGATTCCAAGGCTCCCTAACAAGGATTCCAAGGCTCCCTAACAAGGATTCACATCTGGCCCTTGGAAACGCTTCCACATCCAATTCTACTTACTCATTGAAAGGGCTACCAGGAAAGCTGCAACAACAGTACCATTAACAGATGTCACTACTCTTTTCTGTTTTCTAAAATCCAATTTACAATATTTTGAGCACAATGAATTTTAGAAGTAGATATTATCACCTCGGATTTCAGAACAAATGCTTATTAGATTAATTCTTTTCTCGGATGAAAACACGATACAATAAAGGTAGGAAAAATATACTGATAAGGCTATCTTATTTAACAAAGTATGGTTACTTAAAAGCTTCCGTATTGTTTTGATTCTTTATTTTATTTATTTTTTCATTAATTATCTGAGTTATTCACCTCTGTTTCTTTCTTTCACGGTCCAAAAATTTAAAGGTGTAGTGAACTTATAATTGTTTTTTAAATAAACGTAATGCCAAGCAAATTCTCTTATTATCCCGAATTTGTTCTTTAGATATTTATAAAAATGTGCGCAGGACTTTTTAGACGCATTGCAAATAGGCATATGTAAATTTCAAATGCAAATAGAAGTGACTGCATTATTGTAAGAAACTTTTCTGTCTGGTGTAATATAGTTTTTTTTTTTTTTTCAAGCATGTGTATAAAATAACGAAATGCATCGTATTCAAATTTTAGCTGGCATCAGCGCGTCTGAAATATATTCAGCAAAATATATTTCAAAATATGAATAACTTATATATCCTTTTTGACACATCATCATCATCATCATCATCATCTCCTCCTACGTGTATTGACGCAAAGGGCCTCAGTTATATTCCGCCAGTCGTCTTTATCTTGAGCTTTTAAATGAATGCTTCTCCACTTGTCTTCTCCCAATTTCCGTTTCATAGTACTCAGCCATGTAGGCCGGGGTCTTCCAACTCTTCTAGTGCCTTGTGGAGCCCAGGTGAAAGTTTGATGAACTAATCTCTCTCTGGTAGTGCGAAAAGCATGCCCAAACCATCTCCTTCTACCCCTCACTATGATCTCATCCACATATGGCACTCGAGTAATCTCTTATAGTTTCGTTCCTAATCCTGTCCTGTCATTTACATATTTGACACAAATAAAATTATCAATAAACCTAGTAGAACCTTGGCCGTCCTTTTTATTTCCATGCGTTTTTCAAATAATAAATAAATAAAAAGTTTTTATTCCAAAAATGAAATAATCTTCAGTTTGATTTTAACAGTAATTTTAATGTTGCATATAATTAAAAGCAACATGATTTTTTTCTCACTTAATATTACTATTATTTTTCTACATATAATCTACTGAGAAAATATTTCTCGCAGTGAATAATTCTAGTTATTCACGTTTAAATAATACTGTGTGCGGATATAAACGAAGGTACACATATGCTTGTGGAATTACTGGTTTGCGACTGATTTTATCAAAATGTCGAAGGAAATGGTTATACCTTTTGTTTCACCATGACCTAGTTTCATTTTATGTTTCTTTTCATTCAACAGGGAATATATCGCCATTTTCTTTATAGAAATATACGAACAATTGGAATTGAAATGATTATCTTACAAGATTCAACCTTCAATTTTATATTAACTGTTTTATAAAAGGCATTTGAAAATCCATTTCCGTTGAATACATAAACATTAAATTCCTTGTTGATTATTTTACAAGATTCAACCTTCAATTTTATATTAACTGTTTTATAAAAGGCATTTGAAAATCCATTTCCGTTGAATACATAAACATTAAATTCCTTGTTGATTATTTTACAAGATTCAACCTTCAATTTTATATTAACTGTTTTATAAAAGGCATTTGAAAATCCTTTTCCTTTGAATACATAAACATTAAATTCCTTGTTGATGGTTATTTATCACCACACAGGAAAGAAAATATTTACCTTAACTCTAATGATACGTTAGAATTTTAGCGATATATTTCACACTTATCAATGATGCTCATATTATATTAGTCTTATGGCACAAACTATTCGATAAAAAAAAAATGATTTAGCAATATCCTGAAAACTATTGCGTGTGTGTGTGTGTAGATTGCACACACACACACGCAATAGTTTTCAGGATATTGCTAAATATTTTTTTTTAATATTTTTTTTCAGGATATTGCTAAATTTTTTTTTATTGCTAAATATTTTATTTATTGCTAAATATTTTTTTTTTCTTATCGAATATTGCTAAATATTTTTTTTTTTTTTCCGAATAATCTATTCTAAGTCCCTATGTAGTATGGAATTGATAAAACTTTATATTCTTGTATTCTCATTGTTGGAATACTTCTCCGTAGGAGTTTATTGATATGAACATACATCATTGTCTGTTGAGAAAGACAAGAGAAGGATATCCATTACTTGTTACTAATGAAATTACCCGACAGAATTCATGTAGTTTCACTGAAACCGGCTATGAAAGTTGTATGCACATCAATGTTTTAAATGGTACTTTTCTATATTATTGTTGTAGATTCTCTGTATAAAATATCTTACAAATGGAGAGAGAGAGAGAGAGAGAGAGAGAGAGAGAGAGAGAGAGAGAGAGAGAGAGAGAGAGAGAGAGAGAGAGAGATTGTCTAAATATATTCCTAATTTAGGAAAATGGTGAAATCTATCAGCTATTACGTATGTTTTCTGATTGATATGAAATCCTTCCCAAGTATTAGTTGTTCACAAAAACGTAAAACATTATTCTTTTAGGTAAGTCAAATCACCTGATTCTTTAGTTTTGGTATATAAAAGTATGTGAAGATAACGGTGCAAGAAACGGGATACTGCTTTCATGTTTTATGTTTGCCCTTTTGGTCAGGAAAATGTCAACGAGTGTTACACCATTTTCTTGCTTACTCTAATGAATGTTTTAGTGATACTAATGGCCTTTCTAAAGGCTGAAACTAAACACAGCCATCTAAAAGTTATAGCATCTCTGAAAAAAAAAAGAATTCTATTCATTAATCCCTTATTGAAAATAATTTTGAAATCATACGTTATATTTTCTTATAAAATCAGGTCTTTCCATTCTACTCGTACAATTTAATTTTTTAAGATATTAATATACTACCATAGCACTCTAGATTAAATGCTAGTCTACATGATACCATATCTTAGACTTAGTGCATATAAGTGGCATTCTTCTTGTAATGATGTTTAATCCATTGATTCAGTGTAATTTTTCCCAACAGGTCTGCCTTTTATATCCATTGGATGAAAACATATTCAAAATTAAAACGCTCTTTATCTCTCTCGGTTTACCTACTGTATCATTTTCATAGGAAAATTATTTATTTTCAATTGAAAACTAGATTTCTGTCGGTAGTTTCTCAAAAAGTATTTAGGCCTTATGTACGTATAAACACAGAGCACATCACCCTTATAAAAGCTTTATAGCTTTGTATGTTAATTAAATAGTACTTAAAAGTACATACTTTTTATGGAAGTTTACTGGGCTCCAAGATATAGCATCAAATTTAATGAAGGAAAACATTACTATAGTATACCGTCAACGATTATACTAGAACAATCAAAAAGTTAAGAGGGATGTTAAATTCACTATTCCGGGAATGCGAAGTAAGATGCAAAAGGTGCTTGCAGGGTCATGAAAGGTTAAATTCTGTAGATTGGGCAGATTACTCACTCGATTTAGTAGAAGCTTGTATCCTGTAGCTTAAATTTCAGGTCCTTGTTCGTACTAGGTACCTATTTATAGCTGGCTAAATTGAAAGTGGCACTGACTAAGTACATTATGCAAAAGAGGATGTCTATATGGCAAGAATCTTTTATTATGCTTTAATGGGTTATATTTATAACGCACACACGCGCGCGCGCACACTCACACACATATTCATACACACACACACACACACACACATATATATATATATATATATATATATATATATATATATATATATATAAATATATATATATATATATATATATATATATATATATATATATATATATATATATATATATATATATATATATATATATATATATATATATATATATATACGCAATGTGTTAGTGACCTAAATTTCGAACACAATATATCTCCGGACATACTGAATTTCATTTACATTTGAGAAAAAGATTAAAGATTAAACCATCAGTTACGTTTTTATCCCAAAGTCTTACAGATCTCATGACTGATATCACCATCTACGAACCCCTCTTCAACGAAGCTTACGGTTTCACACTTGCAATGGGTTTGACGTTGGTACTTCAAGGCCGTTATTGCTTGTCCATCACAGACTAAATTATGATGCTGAGTCTCTCCCTCAAAAAATGTACTCTAGTGAACTACATTGACCTCTGACTCCATTCTCTCCTTCTCCGATAAATTTCACGATTCCTTCGTTGCAACACTGTTGAAATCGCATATTCACAGCTGGTCTTACTTGAGCTACGTATCCTCAACCCAGTGGAATCGTGAACTTCATTGGAATAAGAACTAAACGGCCCGAATGTTTTTGGTAAGAATACAGAAGCTACTTCTTACAGCAAGAATGCTGTAACAGAGAGACCATCGCTATAATGAGGAACAAGACCACTCTTAGGGGTAGGAAATCTGAAATCAACTTTGTTTACAAGTCTAGAGCTAATGTGCCCAGAAGGCCTTATAGTTTACACTGTGTTGCAAAAGCAATAACGGCCGTGTAGATTGATTGATTGATTTTGAGTTTTCTGGCATCCTAACATCGAAGATCATTAACGCTTATGGCCATGTTAAGCAGTCGTCAAACCCATTGTAAAAATGGAACCGTAAGCTTTGTTGAAGAATTTGGAAGTTGGCGAGAATGGTCATGAGAGATCATGGAAAGTCTTACGAAAAATCATTCTGGAACTAGCCTCCTGGCTAGTACAGTGGTAACGTGTTTGCCTCGCATTCGCGTGGCAAGAGATCGATCCCCGCCCAGGGCCGTGAGTTTAAGCTGTTTACTGGGGAGGCTACTGCTGTGGTAGGGCACCACAGTGGGGGGGTTGGGCTTGCCCGGCTGACGTTCTGGTGAGCATCTATTCTGATGGAACTGGAACTGAAACCAGACACCTTTAACCTTTAACTTCAAAATTCAGCATTAAATTTTTCATTTCAAAGAATCTTTCTTAAGTTTATATTTATCAATACTTCTTAAGCAATTTAGGAGTTTCCAAATATGAGTGTATTTTAGATTTTCACCTCCTTAGCCTTTATACTGAAGAGTAATCTTATCGTTCAACCAATATAGCAAGTAGGAAAAATGACGTAAAACGTGGCACGAAATACACCTCGGTACGAAATATTAAATGGAAAACATGAATATAGTTTTCATCTTTTCATGAAACCTTTCTGGAGCAGTTTTGTTCAGGAAAAAAAAAATGTCTCGGATTTTTAGACGCCATTAATACACTATATATTGATTGTAAAAGTAATGTAACAAACACATACACACACAAACATACACATATGTATGTATATATATGCATATATATATATATATATATATATATATATATATACTTTCTTCAAATTAATTTTTCTCTTTCCTATTATCTAAAAAATAATTTGCTTCTCACCATTCTATGATTGCATAACATTAACCTTGTTTAACACTGTTACATCTACTTAAAAAACCTTTTGAGTTAGAATGAAATCTATTTCATTTTTAGCTTCTCCATGTCCATTTTCTGTTCCTTTTTTTAAGGTGTTCATTATTTTCATATTTTTTTTTTTTTATCAAATTCTACAATCATATCTCCTACATCATTTTCTGTGACCACATTCAAATTTACCTACTGCTGAATCTCCTCTCTTCTTTTGACCTATTTTAGCGTTGGATTCACTCAAAACATATGTGAATTATTTTTGTATGTAATTTGCTCGTTGATAAGAAATAATAATCCGAAGGTATTTCACTTCTATAGTCAATTTTTTAAGCGAGGCAGATTTGCACCGACTCGCAGCGGTGCCCTTTTAGCTCGGAAAAGTTTCCTGATCACTGATTGGTTGGACAAGATAATTCTAACCAATCAGGAAACTTTTCCGAGCTAAAAGGGCACCGCTGCGAGTCGGTGCAAATCTGCCTCGCTAAAAAAATTGACTATTGTCATATGCATATAGTACTAAAGTTAAGTTGTCACTTTGCAGGTTAAAACTGTCCTTTCTTCATCTGTTTCTTAGTGTAATACCTTTACACGTGGATAAGGAATTTCTGTCTAGTATTTCATCTACCAATCCAGACGTCGGTAGCCTTGAGGACTTGGGATTTATTGAGTAGGTTACCAAATACGAATGGTCGGATGTTTTATTATTCATCAAGATGTATTGAATAAATACAGGCTTGCATATGAATAAATAATGATAATAATGATTATTCAATTCACTGCAAATATTGAATATCTGAAATCTATGAGAACTGTTTTTGATTTTTTTTTTAAAGAAATCCAATAAAGATAGATACTATTTAGCTGGTTACATCTTACACATTTAAGTATGAGGGAATGTATTAATAAGTTACTCAGACAAATAATGATAATATTGATTATTCAATTCACTGCAAATATTGAATATCTGAAATCTATGAGAACTGTAATTGAATTTTTTTTTTTTTTAAATCCAATAAAAGTAAATACTATTTAGATGATTACATCTTACACATTTAAGTATGAGGGAATCTATTAGTAAGTTACTCAAATAAATCTGAAAATATATATTTAAATATTTTTAGTACAAAATCAGAAAGAAATTATGTGAGCTTCTTGCATTCTTCGTTCTCATTCTAACCACCCTGTCTGTTGATTACCGTATACCGAATCCACTACCTAGGTCGATTTGCAATTGAGGGTAACTATTCACATAGTGTAGCTCAAAACTCAAATCTAAGACTATTCCACAAATGCACCCAAGCACACACTAATGCATGCTCACACTAAAATACACACGCGCATAAACAAACACACACAAACACACACACACATATATATATATATATATATACATTTTATATATATATATATATATATATATATATATATATATATATATGTATGTATGTATGTATATATATCCTAGTGGGCCATATTATAAAACTACAGTCTTACAATCTTCTTTCATAGTATTTTTCATATACTATATATATATATATATATATATATATATATATATATATATATATTTTATATATATATATATATATATATATATATATATATATACATATATGTATATATATACTTAATATATGTATATATATATATATATATATATATATATATATATACCTATATGTGTGTGAGTGTTCATTATTATATGAATATAGAAATAGAATCCAGTTTCAACACGAGTCCATAATTAATGGTTGCGTTGATATTCAGATGTTCCGCTGATACTTGAAATAGTTTCCATCCCAGGAAAAACTTTATTTGCAGACTTTTTCATATAAGAAACAGCATTTTTCAAATGAGTGGGAGAGGGTCATATCTCTCTCTCTCTCTCTCTCTCTCTCTCTCTCTCTCTCTCTCTCTCTCTCTCTCTCTCTCTCTCTCTCTCTCTCTCTCTCTCTCTCTCTCTCTCTCTCTACGTAAATGTACTAACAATAAGTGAAATAATTTTCAGTCTATAACAACCGAAAAATCAATTAGCAATTATTTTGTACCTGGGTGTGTTTGCAATAACAGTTTGCTCGGCGACGAGAGGTCCCTCCTGTATATTTGATTACTCGGTTCCCCTATCGAATGTTTGAAATGTATTTTTCCAAGTTCATTGCCTTCTGTTAAAAGCATGTATATATATATATATATATATATATATATATATATATGTGTGTGTGTGTGTGTGTATATGTATATATATATATATATACACATATATATAAATGTATATATATATATATATATATATATATATATATATATATATATATAAATATATATATATATATATATATATATATATATATATATATATATATATATATATGTATATATATACACATACAGTATATATAAATATATATATACAGTGTATATATATATGTATATATATACATTATATATATATATGTATATATATATGTATATATATATATATATTTACATATATACTGTATACATATGCATATATATATATATACATGTATATATGTGTGTTTGCGTGTATAAATAAAAGAATATATATCATATTTGTATAAAGGATGGGCCTCAAAAAGAGTGACAAATTAAATTTCTACAAATATATGTATTTTTGCAAGATTTTTTTTTTCACCAGATATGGACAATGTCTGAAATTTTATTGTACAAAAGTATTTTCAAATTGATGAATTTCTGGCTTCTGTAGTCATTGATTTATGATATGTTCAATCCAGGCCCCTCGCTGCTGGATGACATTCCACTCTCACATTGAAATTGTTGGCAGCTTTCTTTAACATTTCGTTAGGAATTCTCCGGATCTCTCTCCTTATGTTTTCTTTCAATCTGTCAATTGTGTCTGGAATGTCCACATACTCTCTCTCCTTCAGGTAGTTCCATAGAAAGTAGTCCAGTGGGCTGGGATCAAGGGAGTAGGGCGGCCACGGATTGTCGGTCCTTTTTGAGATTAATGGGTCACCTGGAAAGTGTAGGCTAAGGTACTGAAGAGTAAGGTCAGAAAAATAAGGTGGTACACCATCCTGTTGAATCACAACGGTATTCATGTCGAAACCTAACCTCCTCCTTAATGCTTTAATGAAGCATCTTCGAAGAATTTCGATGTACAGTATCTGTCTGAATTCACTGTCACTCGATGATCTTCATATTCTTCAAATAGGTAGGGGCCAAAAATACCATTCTTAACAAGTGAACCCCACACGGTTATTTATTCTACACTTAGAGGGTTTTTCAACATTTTCATGCGGCTGCTCATTGCCCCAAAACCTAAATTTTGCTTATTCACATGTCCATTCAGTTGGAAGTGCGCCTCGTCGCTGAAGAGAAAGCAATCCAAAAGTTGAGGGTTGTTCTTAATACGCTTGATAATAGTTTGGCCAAACTCAAAGCATTCAGATTTGTTGGGTTCGATTTGTGCTTTAAAAATCTGAATCATATAAGGAAACAGCTTTAAGTCACTGTGAATGATTCGGTGCAGAGATGTCCTGGAAATGCAAACTTCCTGTGACAGCCGCCTATGCAGCGACTATTAGAATGGTCCCTGACGTCTGTAGTGTTCGCTGGCGTCTTCGCTGTGATTTGAGCCACAATTGCCTTTGTTGTTGTTAATCACACTTTCAGTGTTTCTGAACTTTTCTACCAAGCATGTGATAGTATGACAACATGGAATTTTCTTCTCAGGATGTTCGCATCAAAACTGTCTTTGAACCAGTGTAGGCGACTTAGTTGCGAAATACAGTTCCACAATCCTGGTCCTCTATTCCACTGAAAAGTGAACGTAGTGGTCCATCCTGCTGTCAGACAAAACTTGCAGGTCTTCTGTCTCCATTAAGATTAGGAATTTAGCCAGTTTTCCGCCCTAAAGGCCAATCTCCTGTACATCCTTAGAACAAGTGGACCAAGAACTCAAATAGTGGGAAACCACAAAAGTTTTAACTTCAGTCGGCTTTTCACAATGGGCTACACCAATCATTGTTGTTAAAATAGCAAATGGAAACATTCATGTGTGCACTGATTATTCTACTGGCCACAACAATGCTCTCGATCATCAATATCCTCTTCCAATACCCAAGGATTTGTCTATCATGCACAATGGTGTTACAGGTTTTGCAAATTTAGATCTCACTAAAGTATATTTTCAAATTGAAGTAGAACCATCATCCTGAGAGTTTTTAACCATCAACACGCACCATAGTTTATTTCAGTATAATCGACTAACATTTGGAGTGTGGACACGATTCTCAGTGGTGTCGAGGGTGTAGTGGCATTCTTGGGCGATATCGTCATCATTGGACATACGCCATAACTTTCCCACAGGCTCAACCTTTTATTGGATATCATTGCTTTTCATCTTCATGCTGAAAAATGTCTATTTTTCCATGAATCAATCAAGTTTGTCTGATTCAAATTTGACAAAGTAAGGAAGAAACCAAACCCTGAAAACATAGCTGCCATTCAATTCATGCCGCCTCTAAATGATGTCAGTGAGTTGCAATCATTCTTGAGACTTGTTTTGCACTTTGGTAACTTTTTACCAGATCTGTATATAGCAAAACCTGCGCTCAATCCACTTTTGACAAAGAATTAAAAGTGGTCTGGTCTCAACAGTTTCAAGAAGCGTTTGGGTCTATCAAAAGCATGAGCCAGTCCGATCTCCTTTTGGCGGATTTCAATCGAAAGCAGCCGATAACTGTCACTGATGATGCATCTACCTATTGTATTAGAGCAGTTATCTCACACAAATTCAACAATGGAACAGAAAAAGCCATTATGCATGCGTCACAATCTCTGAGACCGGCCTAGATGAAATACAGCCAAATTGAAAAGGAGGCCAAAGCTCTTCTATCCACACTTCAGTCTGTTGACTTAACACAAGCCGTTACTATCCATTTTTGCTGTAAGAAAGTTATCTCCAACTGCAATGCTGGACTACAATTTTGCTGGGTTACAATTTTTTCATCCGGTACACGAAGATAACTGATTTTGGTCAGACTAGGCCTTATCTTGCCTCATCAATTCGCGAAAAGTGGAAGATAATTGCATCGTCATATCCGCAATTTCAGTTGAACAGGATGTTCAACGAGTCCTCTCAGATTGCATTCATCACATCCCTGTCACAGCATCTACAGTCCAATAAGCAACCCAGAAAGATGCCCTTTTGCAAGAAGGCATGCACTATCTGAAGATGAATTGGCCATCGGCACTTCATGGGGATTCAGAGCAATTGAAGCAATGCAGCCCCTCTCTCTCAATCATCAATAATTGTTTGATGTTTGATGATTGCATCATTCTTTATTATTATTATTATTATTATTATTATTATTATTATTATTATTATTATTATTACTTGCTAAGCTAGAATCCTAGTTGGAAAAGCAGGATTCTATAAGCCCAAGGGCTCCAACAAGAGAAATAGGTCTATGAGGAAAGGAAACAAGGAAAAATAAAGTATTTCAAGAACAGTATCATTGAAATGAAGATTTCATAAACAAACTATAAAAAATTTAATAAAAGAAGAGAAAGAGAAATTAGATAGAATAGTGTACCCGAGTGCACGCTCAAGCAAGAGAACTCTAACCCAAGACAGTGGAAGACCATGGTACAGAGGCTATGGCACTCCCCAAAATGAGAGAACAATAGTTTGATTTTGGAGTGTCCTCTTAGAAGAGCTGCTTATCATAGCTAAAGAGTCTCTGAAGCCACTGAATAATTACAGTGCAGTAGCTAAGCCCGTGTGTGAAGAATTGTTTGGTAATTTCAGTGTTGTTAGGTGGATGAGGAAAGAGGAGAATCTGTAAGAAATATGCCAGACTATTCGGTGCACATGTAGACAAAGAGAAAGTGAACCGTAACCAGAGAGTAGAATCCAATGTAGTTCTGTCTAGCCAGTCAAAAGACCCCATAACTCTCTACCAGTAGTATCTCAACGGGGGGCTGATGCACATGGCTCACTACTGGCACTCAATCACATGTCGATGTTGGGTTTGTAATAGAAGTATTCACAGAGACAGTGATTGATTTTGAAGGACTAAGTAATTATTGTAATAAATGTTCTAAAAATAAAGGAAAATCTCATAAATGTTCAAAATCATTGAAGAAAAATCTGGGAGTATGGAAGCACAAGAGGCAATAAGGATGTGGTCTCGATCTGAGGCATCTGGTTTCCATTATGTAACTGTGGTTAAACAATTGCATTCGACACATCCTGGTATAGTATGAAGTCTATGGCTCGCAACATTGTGAATTGCCCTAACATGGACATTCATATTGAGAAAACGGTCAAGTCCTACCATCTCTGCACTGAAGTAGCAAAAGACCCACCACATACTGTTTCCTTATGGCCAATACCACAGCATTCTGGGTATCAAATTCACATAGACTGTACTCGCCTATCTATGGCCAAAGCTATCTTGTTATTGTAGATGCATTTTCCAAGTGGTCAGAGGTGTTTTTAATGAACAAGACTAATACTGTTTCAACAATATCAACTCTAACACCTTTTCACCCAGCATTGGTTACCAGAGATCATTGTCTCAGACAATGGGATGAAATTCACCTCAGACTCGTTTGAAACCTTTTTGCAAATTCCTATGCATCCAGCATATACTGTATATATTCACCTTCATATCACCCTCAGTCCAACTGTCTTCATGTGTGGTTTGTGGACACATTAAAGCGTTTCCTATTAAAAGTAAAGGGGGGGAGGGGAACTACAGACAACTATCGGACAACACACAATCCTAGTATTAACAATGTATCCCCAACTGAGGCCCTTATGGGACGGAGACTATGTACCACACTACATGCTCTACACCCAAGGGAAGTTACGAAAAAATCAACCACCACAAATCATCCTGGAGCGTTTTGTTGAATGAAGCAGTGTATGCCAAAGACTACCATCCAGAAGCTTAACCTTGGAAGACTAGAATAATCGTCGGACTACGAGGGAATTATATGTTTGAAGTTCAAGCTGGAAATTGTGTGTGGGTGCGACATCATGATCAATCAAAAAACAGACATTGAGAATCAAATACTGGTACCAACCTGCATCCATGAAGGAGTAACCCCACTCGAGAACAGTAGAACAATTGCAAGTCAATTCCCTGTATTCCGCCTATATTTTACACTAGAAAAGGGAGGTGTTAAGGTCACTCATTTGCACCATTAACTACTCGTTGCTTGTTGGTAGTGTCATTATGTGAAAACTACTACTCATTCCTCATTAGCCCGTTGGTTATCTAACAGAATCGATTTAGTCTGGCTGACTCCTGAGGCTTTATGCACACTGTTGGATACATCTTGGTGTATGCACGCTAGTTGTATCCAACAGTATGGATAAAGGCCCCGGAGCCAGCTAGGCGAAATCGATTTTGAACAGAAACACAAAAGTATGTAAGCGTTTGTGTGACCATGCATATTTGGGTGTTCATGTATATGTTAGTGTAGATATATTTACCTTCGCCAACTTCATTGCAAAGGTTATGTTTTGATAGGCTAGTATTTGTTTGTATGTCTGTTTGTGAATTTGTGATTTGCATAATTCAAAAACTATTTGACTGAATCTTATGGAATTTGCATGGATTATTTGCTATGATATAAGAAAAATTTGATTAAGTTTTTGGAGTGATCAAGTAAAAAACAAGGTCTATATCACGAACAAGTAAAAGAATGTCTTTTGCAATATCATCGCCAATTTTTATCTGATTTTTATGGAACCATTGCCAAAATATGTATAATTCAATTGCCTGTCTTTTAATATGCAACATGATATAGGCAAAGGTATACGCTCTACTGAATGCGCGTTGTAGTTGTTAGTGTTTTTGTATGTGAGCGTGTATGAATGAGTATGCATTCATTTGTATCATTACCTTCGCCAAATTCGTTCCGGCGAAGGTTATGTTTTAATAAGCGTTTATTTGTATGTCTGTCTGTGTATTTGTGATTCATATAACTAAAAAACTATTTGACCGAATCTCATGTAATTTCTTGCAATGATTGGCCATCATCTAAGAACAATTTGATTTGATTTTGAGAGTGATTGGGTCAAAAGTCAAGGCTAAGGTCAAGAAAAGGTAAAAAGCAAATCACAAAACTCAAAAGCTATTTGACCTAACCTCATGCAATTAGGTCGGATAATTGCCATGAGCCAAGGATAGTTTGATTAGATTTTGGAAGTCACTCGGTTAAAGGCCAAGGTCAAGGTAATACAAAGGTCAACATCTTTTTTTTTTTTTTTTTTTTTTTTTTTTGCTATATTGTGGTAAATTTTTATCCGGGTTACATGGAACTAATGCCAAAATGTTCATAATTCTTTTCATCTGTTATTCTGACAGATGTATTTTGGGATCAAGTATCCACGACATGAACAGTAATTTTGTAGACAAAAGTGGCAGTGGCGAAGGTATGCGCTCTATCGAGAGTCCGTGCTAGTTCTTAATGTAATTTCAAAGTTTAATTTTTTTTTAAATACCATACAAGAAACATACAAGAGCATGTCTGCCACTATTTTTCTAGAAATATACACCAATCCTTGTCTCGATAGAAAGTAAGAGTTGTTAGAGGTATTTTTGTATATATGAGAGGAATATTTAATGTAAGCTAAATCGGCATTTGCATAAGGAATGGTAACCCAATATATATATATATATATATATATATATATATATATATATATGTATATATATAAATTATATATATATATATATATATATATATATATATATATCTATATATGTATCTATATATGTATAAATATATATATATATATATATATATATATATATATATATATATATATATATATGCATACATACATACAAACATACATATATATATATATATATATATCTATATATGTATAAATATATATATATATCTATATATGTATAAATATATATATATATATATATATATATATATATATATATATGTATATATATACACATATATATATGCATACATACATACATACATACATATATAATTGATAAACACACACACATGAATATGTGCGCATATATATATATATATATATATATATATACAGTATATATATATATATATATATATATATATATATATATATATATATATATATATATATATATATATATACATATTTATGTGTGTGTGTGTGTTTATGAAAGATAAATATACACTCCTATACCAATTGTTGACGATTGTCGCTAACAAAATACCGAAGTCTTATCCGCCTCGAACACGCAGCACTGTTTACAAAACATTGCATAAATGCCTTGGGATTGCAGATCTCCCTGTTTAGGTTTTTCAACAGAAAGGAACGCTGGCATTATTACATATAAAGAACTTTCATATGTAGACAAACACTATACTATGAATTCCTCTTTAGCTTTTAAATGTATTGTTACCAGTTCATAAAGAATGACGACTGATTCCCCCATCTTGTCCATAATAAAGCTTGGTATAATACAATATCATATATAACATGGATGTACTAAAAACTTGCTGCATTTAATTCCTTGATATATATACAGATCATTATTCATTTAAGATAATAAAATTAAATATTTCCGAAATGAGATCACGATGATAAACAAGATGATTAATCAGAGATTGTAAACGTCCGTTAAGAATAAGGTAAACAAATATTGGTAAACAAACACTCTGACCCAATTATTTTGTGCCATGAGTATCAAGATGAAATTTGAGCAGTTATATATTTCCTTATTTGATTTGTATATGAATATTTTAATAAAAGATACCATTAAACATATCCTGGATCAACATAAAAAATTTTTAATAAATAGTTCAATAATGTTCACGTAATTCGGCGAATAAAAATATCAATCTTGAAAATTGGAAACAAGTATATGCACCTTCTGTTTACTTGTTTCACCGTCAATGGTTTTACAAGTAACCGATAGCTGAATACTAAATGACAGCATTTTTCCATATCCTAATTTAAGAAAATATTTATATCACATGTTTGAATAATAAAAGGTTAAAGGTGTCTGGTTTCAGTTCCAGTTCCATCAGAATAGATGCTCACCAGAACGTCAGCCGGGCAAGCCCAACCCCCCACTGTGGTGCCCTACCACAGCAGTAGCCTCCCCAGTAAACAGCTTAAACTCACGGCCCTGGGCGGGGATCGATCTCTTGCCATGTGAATGCGAGGCGAACACGTTACCATTGTACTAGCCAGGAGGCTATTGACGCAAAAGGCCTCGATTAGATTTCGCCAGTCGTCTCTAGCTTGAGCTTTTAGTTCAACACTTCTCCATTCACCTTCGCCTATTTCACGATTCATAGTCTCGGCTATGTAGACCTGGGTCTTCCAACTCTTCTAGTACGTTGTGGAAACCAGTTAAATGTTTGGTGAACTAATCTCTGTTGGGGAGTGCGAAGAGTATGCGCAAACCCTCTCCATCTACCCATCACCATGATCTGATCCATATATGGTACTCGCGTAATTCTCTTATAGTTCCATTTCTAATCCTGCCATGCCGTTTAACTCCCCATATTCTTCTAAGGCTTTGTTCTTAAATCTGCAAATGCTGTTGGATATTGTATCATTGTTATACCATGACTCATGTCCGTACAGTAACACCGATATCAATAAACTGATATATAACCTGATTTTTTATATGTAATTTCAGGCAATTCGATTTCTAAATTCTACTTAACCTTGCCATTGTCTGATTTGCTTTTATCAATCTTTCATTAAATTCCAATTCTAAAGACCTTGTATTAGAGATCATAGTTCCTAAATATAAGTGAAGCTACCTCATTAATCCTATCTACTTCCAATGACATTTCATCTTCCTTTGCATATTCCGTTCTCATTATCTCTGCCTTTCTTCTATTTTTCTTGAACCCGAGCTCCTGTGATATTTCCTACATTCTGGTAAGCAAGCATTGCAAATACCGTGGTGTTCTTATGATATGGAGAGCGTCATTAGGGTACTCTAGGTCAGCTGATTCTTACAAAATCATAGCTGGCACAACACATTCCCTTGGAGTACTTCCTTGTTCACTGTTAGAATAATATATATATATATATATATATATATATATATATGTATGTATATATATATTTATATATATACATATATATATACACACATACACACACAAACACACACATACATATAAACAGTATGCATGTATATATATATATATATATATATATATATATATATATATATATATATATATATATACACGAACACTGGTATGTATGTGTGTTTGGACAAACACACACACACTAACGCAAACACACACATATATAAATATACATATATATATGTATATATATATATATATATATATATATATATATATATATTTATATGTATATAAAAATATATATGTATATATTTGTGCACCAGTATACAGGGTTGGAATTTTGGTGTGGTCAGGTCAATGGATAAGTAGAATTGTCAAAAAGAGCCTTTTCCTAAATTGCATGACCGTTATATTTGTTCGCAAATGCCGGGGACATTCTGCTAACAATACTGTTATTTTCTGAAAAGAGTTTAGTTATGCTTATTCCTTTTATTTTTCCTGGGAAAATAAAAGAAATACTTTACGAATGCAATGCACAAAATCCCCTTATTATGCATATATATATTTACAAATACTTTACGAATGCAATGTACAAAATCCCCTTATTATGTATGTCTATATATATATATATATATATATATATATATATATATATATATATATATATATATATGTGTGTGTGTGTGTGTGTGTGTGGTAAAAAATCATTGTGCTCTAACAAAAGTCCTTTAATGGTCATAGACAAGGGTTTGCCATATCACAAACACGTCGAAATATTTCATATGCATATATATATACATAAGTATATTTACACAAACATACATACAAACACGTTTATATATATATATATATATATATATATATATATATATATAATGTATATATATACATATATATACATACACAGTATATATTTATATATACATACATACATACATATATATATATATATATATATATATATATATATATATATATATATATATATATATATATATACACAAAACTTATAAAACATCTTCCAAAACTACTCTCCAACGAGAACATCTTTCAAATGTGCATTAGCGCCATAATATTTAACCCTATTCCAAAATGGAAAGCCAATTTAGTTACCCTATTTTCTAGGGTCCCTTCTAATCGGTTCTCAACTCTTATCATAGAGGAGCAGCGAAGTTATGTCTGGCGTATGATCTCCTTAGAGCTTTGAGCTTTGCTAAGGTATTGACAATTTCCCAACGACTGCTGCTAGAGGAGCGATTATAGTGGAGAGGAAGTAAATTTCGTTAGAAAATTCTTGAATAATAAATATTTTTTTTCAAAATGTTTTTTTGCGGTTTTCGTCAATACCTATAGTCCATTTCTTTTAGCAAGTCATATTTGCACCGACTCGCAACGGTGCCCTTTTAGATCGGAAAAGTTTCCTAATCGCTGATTGGGTGGACAAGATTATTCTAACCAATCAGCGATCAGGAAACTTTTCCGAGCTAAAAGGGCACCGCTGCGAGTCAGTGCAAATATGACTCGCTAAAAGAAATGGACTATAGGGACAAGTTGATTTTTGTTGATTCTAAATGCAGTAAATACATCACTCTTCAGTATGAGAAAAGAAAATCTAGTACTGATTACCTAAATATTAGTGATTAGAATAAATTTCCCTATCTTCGCAGCCTTTTAATAATTAGGAAATACAAAACATACCCACGGTATTCTCGTTTCTGTTTCTTTCCATTTATATAATGGTCCGGCTGACTGAAGAGCAGAAAAGACTTGTTAGTGCAACTATCAATTATGTGACTGAAGCTAAAGCGATTGTAACCGAAGTTCAATAAGAATACTTCTATATGACGATACCTCTTAATAATGATTTTCTATCAAGATGAAAACTCTTCAAATTATCCTTTTCCGTTCTAAATAATGTAGCTATGGCGTCATATATAAGTTACTCCTTTTTTCTGTTTATATCATTACTCGATACCAATATTCCAGTCTTCAATTAGGTTCAGTGTTTAGAAATCTTATCACCGTTCTTTCTTGCGGTGTGTTGCAGTGCTGTAATCACTACTTACCCAGGCAATGCATCATCCGTCGACACGCCGGATTTATTTGTCTTGTTTGACACTAAAATGTGTCTCTTTTCTACCATAGGAGTGTTTTGCAGCTGGTAAACATTTCAAAAGTTACATCAATATAATATTTACCATTTGCAGTATTGTAGATTTCAATTATATGTCCATGTCATGGGCATGGGAGTGCAAGCAATCCGGCGTGTGATACATGATAAGATGTATATAGTGTAGAAGATCACAGAAAAATATGCAAATGATGATACAAGTATCAAATTTGACACACTTGTCTCCCAAGTCATGCTAATCAAATATTGCTGATTGGGCAATTGAAAATCCACGATGGCGGCCATTTTCCAAGATGGCTGCCTAATCAATCGCTCAAAGTTGACGTTTGGAATGATCTAGAAATGGGTTCCTACATATACATATATATATATATATATATATATATATATATATATATATATATATATATATATATATATATATATATATATATATATATATATATATATATAGCTTCGCTATATTTTCTCGAAATAATTAATATGTTAATTCTCGTGCTAAAAACTCTAAAATTAAATTAGTTATTTTCACAGAACATTTCAACACAAATAAGAGAATAGAAAACTTCTGAAAAGAGCAAGTCTCTGAAGCAGCCAAAAGACAGAACAAAAAACATAAAACATTTAGATATGGGTTCCTACACAAACATCTTAAAGAAAAGACTGCTACTACGCCGCTTCAGGTTTGGAACTTGGGTGTCAGAATTAACTTGGGTGCATCTCTAGAACTGGTGCAAGATGGCCTAGAAAATTGATCCTGGTGTCAAGATGTGGTTTTATGAGGACAGTAGATTAAATTTTGCAGGTCAAGTGGTCAAATTTCAAGGTCAAATAGCATGATTTGGCTGGAAAAAAAGTAGCCTTTAAAGGCCTCAGCGTGTGGTAAAAGAGTAATTTTGGCGTGTATTTGTGTTATAGGATCTAATAAGTTCAATGGCTGCATCACCAATGACTGCAAAGGTCGAAAGTATATTATTCAAAGGTCAAGTAGCATAATTTGTGTGAAATTAGAATAAATGTAGCCTGTAGGTGGGCTAGAAGAGTGATTTAGGCACATATTTACGGGATGAAAGAATCTCTAGAAAAAAAATCAAAAGGATCAATGAAATGAACGTTGCTACTACCATGAATATTTTATCAACTTACGTGCAAAAACTTATCAAATAGGTTCTATGAATAACAAGAAATATTCAATTTGACAACGTTTATCGTCTCCTTAAACAATCAATTTGCTTCTCTTTGTCACTGTGGCAATAATTCAGGATGAATGTGTGACAGTATCTAATATTTTCTCAAAGGCATTTATACATGGTAAATATGACAGAAAAGCAACTTAGTTGTTTGAGGAGACGAGAAAAGTTGTAAAATTAAGCACCTCTTGGTATTCATATAACCCTTTAGATAAGGTTTTGAGTGTAGGATGATAAAATATTGATGGTGGTATAGAGACGACTGGCGAAACCTAACCGAGGCCCTTTGTGTAAATAGGCGTAGGAGATGATGATGATGATGGGTAACGTGTAGGAGGGGCTGTTTCCATAACTCTATAGCAAAGCCAAGGACAGGGATCCGGATATTTACAACGAGTGCTGAAAAAAATAAAGATATTCAGTAGTGAATAGCACTAACCAATAAATTGTTGCACTTCATTATATTGCCTGAAAATACCCGGGGCTCTGAAGATGTTTTGCCAAAATATCAAGAAGCTACATCCGATATATAAAAAGATATTTGAGAAAATATCAAGAAGATACATCTGTTATATAAAAAAGATATTTGAGAAAATATCAAGAAGATACATGTGATATATAAAAAGATTTTTGAGAAAATATCAAGAAGCCACATCTGATATATAAACAGATATTTGAGAAATATCAAGAACATACATCTGATATTTAAAAAGATATTTTAGAAAACATCAAGAAGATGCATCCGATATATGAAAATATATTGGAGAAAATATCAAGAAGATTCTTCTGATATATAGAAAGATAATCAAGAAAATATCAAGAAGATACATCTGATATATAAAAATAAATTCAAGAAAATATCAAGAAGATACATTGATATATAAAAATAAATTCAAGAAAATATCAAGAAGATACATCTGATAAATAAAGATAAATTCAAGAAAATATCAAGAAGATACATCTGATACATGAAAAGATATTCAAGAAAACCTATGCAACAACAGGCTTGAAATGGACAATAGTCTTAATTTCAACAAACATTTCTTGACAAGGTCGAAGATCTTAATCAAGGTTCCCTATGGGAAATTATTGCCGGTATTATTTAACTTCACTGAGGGAAATTAATGGTATGCAAGACTGTCGGAATAGTCTAATCATTGAATGGAAACGTAATTTTAGTGCACGGATTTGCTCCACCCGTTAAGAAGCTCATATAAACGTTAATTAACCCGCATGACTCGGAATTTATACACAGAATTCCTATTATCATCATTATTATTACTAGTAGTAGCAGTAGTGTATTATTATCATTGATATTCTTATTATTATTACTTAAAGTAGCAGTAATAATAGTAACAGTAATAATAATAGTAATAATGGTATTTCAAAAGGTTACTTTTTTCTGGAATTGTAAGTCGATTCAATACTACACAATCCTTTTATTGCTTGCTTTATTAAGTCTAGCTTTTTGTGCTGTCTGAAGCTACTGGAATGTAGTGTTTCAGCTTACCCATTGTTTAATCTAAATTTACATTACTCAGAACCCCGCAATGAATCGCTATAAAAGTAAATCAGCAAATGGTAACATTCTAAACGTTTCTCAAGCAGTCCAGGGATGTCGTCTTCATAATCAAAGCTTGATTTTCTGAAATTCCGTCGTTTAAATGCAAGCTAGCTACCCCACACAATATTTTTATACAAAAGTGTTGCAAAGAACAGTCGATGATATCCCCTATCTATTCGAAACACCTGATCAAAGGAAAAGCGAATGTGGCGTACAATATATGCCCAACATTTTACAAGCTGCCAGAAAATCTTTCCATGTCATCGTACAATATAAATACGAATGGTTAGGGAACAAGATGTAAATTATAATTGATTTTGAATAGTAAAAAAAAAAGAAAAAAAAGAATAATAATCATAATAATAATAATAATAATAATAATAATAATAATAATAATAATAATAATAATAATAATAATAATAATAATCCCATTTCCTTCCACTCCGTTAAGATACTATCGGGTAACGCATTAATGGCATACACAAGATCTGAGAAGACTAAGGTCAAGCTTCAATCATTATGTCTGATATTCCCTCTATTTTTACTTTTATGGCGCATCTCTATGCCGTAGGATACGAGGATAATGAAGCATTGTAGTGTTATAATCGATAACACATCACATTAGTCACACCGTCATTATAACAAAACAAATGAAAAGATTCATTGTCGAACTCTGTCACTTCCACACCTACACGTGGAGGGTCAGTCATTGTCAACCTACTTACAATATTTTTTTTTCTTCTGATTCTCTCTTATATATTCCTGAAACCTTTGAAGTCTGTTTAATTCCTGAATTTCTGCAATTCATGATACTTCTGATCTGAATTTGTTCAGAAGCATAGTTCTCTATAATCGCGATGTTTCTTGATATTAATATATCTTAGAGTTTCGTTCCTGTGTTCATATTTCACTTTAATTCTTACTGTTCTTTATTAAAAATCATAGATTGTTCATTAAAGATTAACCCACAGCTACCTATCTATCTGTCTGTCTGTCTATCTATCTATCTATCTATCTATATATATATATATATATATATATATATATATATATATATGTGTGTGTGTGTGTGTGTGTGTGTGTGTGTGTATGTATGTGCGTGTGCGCATGTGTCTATATATGTCTATATGTAGATGTATACGTGCATATTTTGAATAGTTTCATCCATATAATGAAAATTCATGTATTATTTGGAACAAACGAAAGTAGTGTATAGTAAAATAACGTTTTATTAAAATTGGGAGGCTGGTTGGTAAATTTAAATTTGCCTCATAAAAATTATGAAAATAATTTGCTTACCAGTCGATGCGAAAATAAAAATAACAAGAATAATTTGCTCTACGAAAGAGAAACAGCCATAATCAATATGTCTATTATCTATTACGTTTTCGTATTATTACATTACATGGCCGCGGAGCAAGAACATCATCAATCTTTGTAGGATTATACTTGATAACACTTAACATTAGTCACACCATAATTATATATAAGCCCTTTGCTGACAAGATTCATGGTCGACCTTTGTTGGTCTCCCATCTACTCATGAGGCTACACTCGTTGTTTGTTCTTTAAACTTTATTCTTTCCTCATGTTGTACTAAGTATGGTTATACAATATTCTCCCTAATTTCTTTTTTAATGTTTTTCCTCAAAGGTTATCGACTTCTTCGCCTTATAATCATATTTTTTAATAGTCATCATCAGTACCTTTCACTTTTAATTATTATCCTTTTCTTCCGTTTCCATTGTTTTTTTTATCCATTTTTTTTTAATTTATGCATGACTTATCTATCTCGATATGGCGTAATTTCTTTAATTGTTTAACATCCTTTTCGTTAATGATTATTAATTAGATGATCAGAATAATTTTTTATCATTAGGAATTTTGAATTTTCTAACTTTCTTCCACTTTCCTGAATAATCCCGTACGTAAACAGCTACTCAGTTAGTTCGCCTTAGTTTTGTTTGATTTATAAATGGATTTCCAGCTATCTGTTTAGTAGCCTTCGATAAGTCTCGGTAAATATAATACTTATGGAAATGAACTCTAACATATAAACGTGAAAACGTCGCCCTCCCCACACACATACATATACAGTATATATATATATATATATATATATATATATATATATATATATATATATATATATATATATATATATATACACACATATATATACATATACATACAGTATATATATATATATATATATATATATATATATATATATATATATATATATATATATATATGTGTGTGTGTGTGTGTGTGTGTGTGTTTGTGTGGGCGTGTCTGTGTTTAAAGAAATATGATTGCATGTTTACATTTGAATGTGTTATATTGGTTTTATAATTCTTCATTTGTCACTCGCTGATTTGCTAAAAAAGGGAAAATAAATGAGTATGTTCTTATCCTAGATAAACATAGATAACGATTTTTCTATAAAAAAAAATAAAAAAAAATTGGTAAAATATAACAAAAATAGCAAAGACATCAATAATCATTAGGTCTGGCATTCCTTGCAATGTCTCCTTATCACCTGCAGTGTCACTAGAGAGCGATCATCATCAATCATTGCAATGTCCTACTCAATGACAGTTCACATTAGTCACACCGTCATTAAGAACAAGCCTTAAGCTAACAAGATATATTGTCGACCAATGTTACTATCTGGAACAGCCCTCCCCCCCCCCCAGCCCTAGTAGCCAACAGCAGTGTACTTTCAATCTAATTGTCTTCCTTTTTCTTCGTTTTAAATTTGGATAATGAAGCCTATTCGAGAATGGGATTATATTCCTGACTTATGTATGATATGCCTTTTTTTTTCTTCCTTTTTCTTAGTTTTAAATTCGGATAATGAGGCCTATTCGAGAATGGGAATATATTCCTGACTTATGTATGATATGCCTTTTTTTTCTTCCTTTTTCTTAGTTTTAAATTCGGATAATGAGGCCTATTCGAGAATGGGAATATATTCCTGACTTGTCTATGATATGCCTTTTTTTTTTCTTTTTTTTATGTATGTTCCTATATACTTTACATTCAACTCTATTATTTATTTTTGTTGTAATACTTTGTTTGCCTGTGCTTTTTATTGTATTTATCTCTTTTCTTCCTTATTCATATACTGAGAACTCTCCTCAGATTCCATTGTCATTCACTAGTTTTTAATTCCGTTCTGCCATAAATTACGTACTCCCAATCGATTTCTTTTTCTGTCCCGTCCATTCTAAAGTTATATAAATTCTTTACACAGTCTACTTCTAAGAATTAGATAAATGCTACAAACTCTTTTATTCCTAAAACAATGACGAGTGGGCCAAGAAATAAGTTATGATCAAAGCAGAAGGAGTTGATATTATATCAAGACGACCTTATATTTGGAGATTGACTGATTATTGATTAAAGCAGTAACGGGAATACTGATATCTTAGATGCAATCAAAGTTTATTTAATTTGATACCAAGATTAACATTAATGAAACTGTTATATGTTTTATTTACTGAAAAATCTTGTCTCTTGAATTACTAGGTTTCTAGGAATTATCCAAGGAGTGACTTAATTCCCGGAGGTAATTAAAAGGACTATTATCATTATTATTAGCTAACCTATAATCCTGCTTTATTTGAAATTATTAACGGGGTTTCGTTTGCTCTAGTCAATAACAGAACACATAATAATCTTAACCTTTTGATCGACCTTCGGTCATCCTTCCTATCTTTCATCTTGCTATCCTGCCTCGCTAGTTACTATTCCATAGTGAAACTGCGGTTTTTCTTTTCGTTTTATTTATTTGTTTTGGTTATTTACCTATTATTCATTTTATAATTAAACCTAGGTTTAATAGTGTCAGGTCTTCAGATAAGGCTCTCCCAATCCATTCAAAAGAGAAAACATTTAGTAGACATTGGAAGGGGGGCATACTGAGTTGCCGAGAGTAATGTGATGTCTATTCAGAGGTTGAGTAACAGACTGAGATGGTTTTTATGTGAAGAGAAGAAAGGTGGGGGGGGGGGGGATACTATGTAGGTCAGAAGAGTAAATCTAGGAATAATAAAATGAGGTGGAAGGCCCTGAAAACACAAGTCAGGGAAGATAATGGGAATTTGTAGGTCTAACATCAAAGGAATTCTGACGCAAAAATAATTATAATAACCTGCTGAGAGATAAAGTTGGCAGAAGGATACATAGTTATGCAAAAGAGAAAGGGATTTAGGAGGAAGAGAGAGAGAGAGAGAGAGAGAGAGAGAGAGAGAGAGAGAGAGAGAGAGAGAGAGAGAGAGAGAGAGAGAGAGAGAGAGTGTAATAAGGTCAGGATCTGCCGGGGAAATATATTCTTTATAGAGACTATTATAATTATTGTTAAATGATTAGCTACAACCATTGTTGAAAAGCAGGATGCTATAAACCCATGGGCTCCAACAGTGAAAATAGCCCAGTGAGGAAAGGAAACAAGGAAAAATAAAATATTTTAACAGCAAAAACATTGAAATAAATATTTCCTATATAAACTATATCTTTAAAAAAACAAGAGGAAGAGAAACTAGATAGAACAGTGTGCCCGAGTGTACCCTCAAGCAAAAGAACTCTAACCCAAGACAGTGGAACACCATGGTACAGAGGCTATGGCACTACCCAAGACTAGAGAACAATGGTTTGATTTTGGAGTGTCCTTCTCCTAGAAGAGCTGTTTACCATAGCTAAAGAGCCTCTTCTACCCTTACCAAGAGGAAAGTAGCCACAGAACAATTACAGTTTAGCAGTTAACCCCTTGGGAGAAGAAGAATTGTTCGTTAATCTCAGTGTTTACGAGGGCAGATGAGAATCAGTAAAGAATAGGCCAGATTATTCGGTGTCTGTAGGCAAAGGGAAAGAACCGTAACCCGAGAGAAAGATCCAATGTAGTACTGTCTGGCCAGTCAAAGGACCCCATAACTCTCTAGCGGTAGTATTTCAACGGGCTTCATTAATGTTAATCTTGGTATCACATTAAATAAATTTTGATTGCATCCAAGATATCAGTATTCCCGTTACTGCTTTAATCAATAATCAGTCAATCTCCAAAATATAAGGTTGTCTTGGTATGATATAGTTCTAAGGTAATTCAGACTACCAAAATAAGTCATAAGTACTCATCCTGGGGATTTTTTTTTTAATATGTATAGGGTGAGGAAACTGTCACAAATACTTCCTGAGAGGAGAAAGATATTTCCCTCATCTCTCTCTCTCTCTCTCTCTCTCTCTCTCTCTCTCTCTCTCTCTCTCTCTCTCTCTCTCTTGTGTGTGTATATATATATGTATGTATGTATATATATATATATTTATAAATATAAATATAAATAAATATATATATATATATATATACACATACACACACAAACATAAACACACACACACATATATATATATATATATATATATATATATATATATATATATATATATATATATATATATATATATGTAGACATACATATATATATATATATATATATGTATATATATATACATATATATATATATATATATATATATATATATATATATATATATATATATATATATATGAATAGATACATCAAATTATCAGTTGTTTGATTACAATTCCAGTAAAATTAATTGAGAATCACATATATCAAAATTTTGCACTTTCAATGTGCGAAGACTTCCATTGCAGCAGTGCTGAACTATTATTGCTGATGTCCTTGTTGTCTTGTAATCCAATTAACTCTCACATAGTTTGTCTCTATCAGGTTCACATTTCCTCCTCTTTTGGGGGGATCTGGCTTCGTACAAATCTGTGATATGGAATGGATGGAACAGGTTTCGAATGTAATTACCAATCAGCTCCTTTTACACAGATAATCAGTGCAATTACAGAATGGTCGGTTAATTTAAAGGTAATTAGGGGGATGACGGGACTTTTTTTGTATTCTTTCAAGGTTTCGGGATATGGAATCCATAGGGAAAATAAGATGAGACTTATGGAAACATTATATGAAAACGCTTTTTATCATGGCTTGATTAGGAGAGAAGCTAAAATGAAGCTGTATTTTTTATTATTTTGTAGCTTAATGTTGTTTCAAAGTATGAGAAATAAATGTATTATCTATTTATCCTATTTTTCTTATAAGGGAGAGAACCAATAACTATTCAATTCAATCGACTGCTCAATGAGTGCTTTATACAATATGAAGAATACATAGTGTGCATTGGAAAATACAAACGCAGTTCATTTTATATTAAGACCAATTAGCTTTTTCACAACTTGCACAAAATGACTTCCATGAAAATTATTAATTCTAATGAATAACGCTTTATCATTTCTGTCCCATTATCTCATTTTGATTTCGGTGCGTCCTTTTTTATGCAAAGGGAAATACCTTGATGTACCTAGAAAGTTGATTGCAAGGATAAGCAAACCACAAGTACAATGAGGTTGCTGAAGTTAAAATATTCAAATCCCATAGTACAACATCCAAATATGGTATAATTATAGCAATAGGCCCTATAGAATTATTTACGGTGTCATCTGGAATACTTTTATATATCACCTACTGTATGGCGAAATTTTTTTCATATAATTAAAAATTCATATTTTAGTGGGCGCTCGACTACGATATCCAGTGGTTTTTTTTTTTTTTTTTTTTTTTTTTTTTTTTTTTTTTTTTTTACTAAAATTTTCAACCGCAGTATATAAAAATGAAACTATAATTTTAAGTTCAACTTTTGTTTGTTATATATTCCATATCCAGAGTATAACAGTTCCATTTATGGTTCGAGAAAATTTGCTATCAATTAAACCACAGAAAGTTGGGTGGTTGTTGATAATTTCATCGTTATTAAAATTAAATTTTTAGATTACTGTTTGAAATAATATCAGTAATTCTCAAGAAAAGGAAAATTATATCAAAATACATAATAGAGTTGTTTATAACGGAACGGGTTAAATAGTAGTAGCATATGTTTGCCACCTTTATCTTAGAATTAAAACAGTTGGAATACATAAAAGAAATTGAAGATCAATATAAAATTCGTTATGATATCTTAGAATTTTGTAATTAAATAAAATTCATTATAATGTCTTATAAATTTACAACGAAATAAAATTAGCAGTCTAATACTATACACATGCAACTCCAAGTATGTCATAATTAATACCTTTTATTAAAGAGCGTAAAAAAAAAAAAAAAAAAAAAAAAAAAACAGATAAAGGGTAAAAACATATGATCTGGCCACGGTTGAATTAAATGATATCTGGCAAACGAACTTTCTCGGGT
>NC_090750.1:67600497-67605497 GCF_036898095.1 Palaemon carinicauda | reverse complement strand
TAGATGTGATTACTGTAAATGCATGGGCCATCCATAGGTATCTGCAGACAGGGAAAGAGCAGTTTAATTTAGCAAGCTTCAGAAGGGCATTATGTGTACCACATCTGAAATTAGGTAAAGCAAATAAAAGAATGGGTAAGAAGAGCAGTCCCTAACCCATCTACAAAACTTGTTGAGTTTCAGTATAATGGAAATCACGTTATTGCCAATAGGTAAAATCAAAGACGATGCTTGAAGATGTCTTGCTAAAGGAAGCCAAGACCCTATGTAACGCTTTGCTTAGAGTGATTTGCTCCTTAGCACAAACACCTAACATAAAATAGTAACATGTTTTTTTTCTTTCATTTGTCTATATATATATATATATATATATATATATATATATATATATATATATATATATATATATATATATGTATATATATATATCATGTTGAGTAATTCAAGTTAAGTGTATAATTATGTAAAACTTATAATTGTGAAATAGAATCAGATAAAAGATAATATTTTGTGTTATTTGTCTAAATTGGAAAAGTTATTAATTGAAAATACTGTTACATTATCCCACCGTCCTCTATTGAGGACAGCTTATTATTACCAAATGTCATTATATCATCTTGGTGTCTTTTTTTTGAGGACGGATTTTTGAGAGCTTACTGAAGGATATAAAAAGATTTAACCACCATATTGGATCTTTTTTAATCATGAATATTGATATTTTCCCCAAAAATTTGAAAATGTTCAACCAAAAAACGTAAGATAAAAAAATTACTGATATTACAGGTTTATTGTATCGAACTTGTAAACTCTTCCAGGGGTTATCATTAATGATATTTTAATCAAACTTAAAGTTAAAGTAAACAAAATCCCTTAAAAAAAAAATGTAGGTTATATTTTTTTATGATTTTCAAACATCTCACATATCATAATACAGTATTATGAGATGAAGAATAAAGAAAAATAAATAATTGGTTTCCTAACCAGCTATTTAGGAAGAAAATTAATGTTTGATCTTTAGTTTCAAAGTAATTTTCAATTCCGTTTGTTGAAGCTGGTAAGTCAGAGAATAGGCACCATTTACATGCAATTTGTGCCTTAAAGTTCACAATCTGTTTCTCTTTATCTCACTAGAGCTTGAGTTTTTATTTTTTTTTTATTTTTTTTTTTTGGTAAAGTCTCTCATAATATATTTATGGATCATGTATATTTAAAGTTAAAGTTCATTATATTTTGACCACTAAAAATTCAGGAGATATGTGGTTCCCCTCCAATTATGGTTTCTACGGTAATTCATTCATATATATATATATATATATATATATATATATATATATATATATATATATATATATATATATATATATATATATATATATATATATATATATATATATATTTTTTAAATTCATCCTTCCGAGTAATTATAATAAGTTAAGTATACATTCAGGTCATAATAAACGTTCTAAAAGGCTTTTTGAAATTTAAAATTAAAAGCAAACAGCCTTCATCCAAACATGTAGCCAGTTCATTTTACGTTTGAAAAGAACATATCCTGAGATCACTTTAATATTAACCACTTAAGATTATTTTTTCTGGTATGATAATGTGATATACCGTTAAGATTCTATAACTTTATATTATATTATTTTCCCGTCATAATCAATGCTTGAAATATCTCTCTAACTATATAAAAAATCTTTCCATGTTCCATGTCTCGTCCCTCTCCCATTCAGACTCTCTCCCCTTCTATTCGGTCTCCCAAATATTGTCTCTTGTCACGTCTCGCCCAGCATTTCACCTGAATCTCCACACTCTTGACCATTGATTCGATGTTTTTTTTTTTTTTTTTTTTTTTTTTTTTTTTTTTTTTTTTTTTTTAGGAAATAAAGTAATCTTCACGTTATCGTAATTCACGTTCAAACAATTTACTTTTTTGTTCTTGTTTGATGTTCTCTTATAACAATCAAGGTGTAAATAAGTTATATATATATATATATATATATATATATATATATATATATATATATATATATATATATCTGTCTACAGTATATATATACATATATATATATATATATATATATATATATATATATATATTTAAATATATATATATATATATATATATATATATATGTGTGTATGTGTATATATAAATATATATATATATATATATATATATATATATATATATATATATATATATATATATATATATATATATGTATATATATTTCAAAAATACATGATTTCAGTATTCTAAGCAATGATTCAGTTACTGACAATATTAGCTTCAGGAAGCTAATCAGATTTTTTTAAGACTGCCGGAATGTCCCATATCTTCCTACTCTGATGGAATAATTAATTTATCATTTGCCAAGGCTCCCTGTGTCAAATTTTACGATTCACGTCGTAGAAAGGCACATAGAACTATGATTTCTGTTAACTTTGATATCAACTCTTCATCTTTATACATGTAAAATCTATTGAAAATGTGTGTTCAACCTAAAGTATTTAGGATCCTAAAAATTCGGATATTGTGTTTTCAGTAACTGTTATTCAATAAAAAAAAAAGAAAAAAAAATAGGAACTGTCCTAAAATGTTAAAACTGTCTGCAAATTTAAAATGTTTCCCTTCAAACTTAATCCTCGTGAATCTAGAGTTCTTAATTGTGTAAAATATTCCTTTGACTTTAAAAACTCCATCTCAATCACAATTTTTTTTTACATTATGATAGCATATTATATACCAAAATCATTTATGAATTATTTTGTTCGGAAAAATTGGAAAAGAATTTTCTTGTAATAAAGTCTAGCTACAAAAACATTTTTTTTTTCCATTTGTATTAGAAAAGAAGAATAAGCAATTACTATTTAAGTAACCTAACAGTAATTACTCAAATTACATCATGTATGTTGAAGTTATCAACCTCATGCCATGAGAATTCACGGACGGTTTAGCAATATGGTACAAGGAAATATTTTTGCCATCTTGTGGACCGAATAACTGATCTTTATTGAGCCTCTTCAACAGCTCAACATCTGTCTCGTCATTACGGTTTCTTAGTTAGTAATCATATCGATATCTGGAAAATTGTGATATACTTTGAATTTTTCACCCCACTCAAGATTAGAAAGCAGTACTGAACTCTCAACTGAGTTCACAATCAACAAAATGGCCATTATTTTAAGAAATATAACGTTCATTTTGGTCATTTACGGTTAATATCAGCATTTATTGTGACCATGAAGGTATGTTTAGGAATGCCAAAAAGGTATATGTAATTACGCAATGATTAGTGTTCATCTCAGCTAATCTTCTATTACCAAATAAACTGATTGATGGTTGCTTTAAAGACTAGGGTTTTTTATGAGCACCATTTCGAGGGTCAGCTTTTATTTAAAGCTTGAATGTATATAGAAAGCTTATAGCTTCGTCAGCAATAGCATCTATAGACAAATATTTCATCAGTCAGATCACATTAGCTCTTCAAGTCTGCATGGAATACCATAAGAAAAAACAAATATTATTATATTTGGTTTCTTGGTTGATTACTAAACGGCGTTAAAAAATCTACGGTCTTGGCTAAAACGATTTAAGTGTCCAAAGAATATGGCAGAAACAATCTAAAGCAGTGGTTCCCAACCTTTTTTCTGTCATTTCCCCCCTGCACCCAGTTCAACCATCCAGATTTCCCCCTTCATGCCCCACCCAGCCCTCATGCCCACTCGCCTGCCTCAGAAATGGGCATGATATTCCAATTCTCCCCTTGAATATCATGTCAGTGAGAAATGATATGATCATATCACAATTGAATGGCTAACAACAAATTGCCACACGTACTATGTGGACATTTTGCGCTTGTTTTAGTTAGTAGGTAGTGTAATTATTTCCCCCCTGGAAGCTCCAAATTTCCCCCCGGGGGGAAATTTCCCCCAGGTTGGGAACCACTGCTCTAAAGACGGGTTTTTTATGAGCACCATTTCGAGGGTCAGCTTTTATTTAAAGCTTGAATGTATATAGAAAACCTATAGCTTCGTCAGAAATAGCATCTATAGACAAATATTTCATCAGTCAGATCAGATTAGCTCTTCAAGTCTACATGGAATACCATTAGAAATAAGAGATAAATTGTCATATTTTGTTACTGGGGTAATAAGAAAGCGGCGTTATAAAATCAACGGTCTTGGCTAAAACGATTTAAGTGTCCAAAGAATATGGCAGAAACAATTTAAAGAATATTCGGAATGATATTAAGATATAATAAAATTAAAGTACGACATCCCGCCACTAAGAATGATAAATAATCATATGCCAGACTTTTCTTTATGGTAAAACAACAAGGAAGCAAACAAGCAGAAATGCGTAATCATATTAGCTGTCCCCACTTCTGTTTACGTATGTATTCGTAATTCTAATAATCAATAACCTCCTGGCAAAGGTAAATACGGTTATCCGCTGCTTGATGAAGTGCATTGTATGGCATCTATGTTTGGTTTTCTGGAATTATGAAAGAATAATAGAGTTACATTGTTCTAATCTTGTCGTATTCTGGAGTACTTTATTATTTGCATTATAATATCGTTTTCAAATGCATTGTTATCATAGATAAATATGTTATTGGAAATGTAACCAAAGTAAATAAAATATCAATGTAAATTTTGCAGAGAAGTTTGAAAAGAAGATTGAATAATATATTGGGATAGCTACTATCCGTATTTCAAAGGGCTTATGGCTTTACCCATTCACCAATAAATCATAAGGGGTTGAATTTGAAAAAACAATAACAATAATGACAAAAAGAAGATTGAATAATATATTGGGATAGCTACTATCCGTATTTCAAAGGGCTTATGGCTTTACCCATTCACCAATAAATCATAAGGGGTTGAATTTGAAAAAACAATAACAATAATAACGACAAAAAGAACATTGAATAATATATTGGGATAGCTACTATCCGTATTTCAAAGGGCTTATGGCTTTACCCATTCAACAA